>NW_027327836.1:0-152481 GCF_047675955.1 Chlorocebus sabaeus
ACTGGAAAGAAGCGTTCTGAGAAACTGCTCTGTGTTCTGTTAATTCATCTCACAGAGTTACATCTTTCCCTTCAAGAAGCCTTTCGCTAAGGCTGTTCTTGTGGAATTGGCAAAGGGATATTTGGAAGCCCATAGAGGGATACGGTAAAAAAGGAAATATCTTCCGTTCAAAACTGGAAAGAAGCTTTCTGAGAAACTGCTCTGTGTTCTGTTAATTCATCTCAGAGTGTTATATCTTTCCCTTCAAGAAGCCTTTCGCTAAGGCTGTTCTTGTGGAATTGGCAAAGGGATATTTGGAAGCCCATAGAGGGCTATGGTGAAAAAGGAAATATCTTCCGTTCAAAACTGGAAAGAAGCTTTCTGAGAAACTGCTCTGTGTTCTGTTAATTCATCTCACAGAGTTACATCTTTCCCTTCAAGAAGCCTTTCGCTAAGGCTGTTCTTGTGGAATTGGCAAAGGGATATTTGGAAGCCCATAGAGGGCTATGGTGAAAAAGGAAATATCTTCCGTTCACAACTGGAAAGAAGCTTTCTGAGAAACTGCTCTGTGTTCTGTTAATTCATCTCACATAGTTACATCTTTCCCTTCAAGAAGTCTTTCGCTCTGGCTGTTCTTGTGGAATTGGCAAGGGGATATTTGGAAGCCCATAGAGGGCTATGGTGAAAAAGGAAATATCTTCCGTTCAAAACTGGAAAGAAGCTTTCTGAGAAACTGCTCTGTGTTCTGTTAATTCATCTCACAGAGTTACATCTTTCCCTTCAAGAAGCCTTTCGCTAAGGCTGTTCTTGTGGAATTGGCAAAGGGATATTTGGAAGCCCATAGAGGGCTAAGGTGAAAAAGGAAATATCTTCCGTTCAAAACTGGAAAGAAGCTTTCTGAGAAACTGCTCTGTGTTCTGTTAATTCATCTCACAGAGTTACATCTTTCCCTTCAAGAAGCCTTTCGCTAAGGCTGTTCTTGTGGAATTGGCAAAGGGATATTTGGAAGCCCATAGAGGGCTATGGTGAAAAAGGAAATATCTTCCGTTCAAAACTGGAAAGAAGCTTTCTGAGAAACTGCTCTGTGTTCTGTTAATTCATCTCACATAGTTACATCTTTCCCTTCAAGAAGTCTTTCGCTCTGGCTGTTCTTGTGGAATTGGCAAGGGGATATTTGGAAGCCCATAGAGGGCTCTGGTGAAAAAGGAAATATCTTCCGTTCAAAACTGGAAAGAAGCTTTCTGAGAAACTGCTCTGTGTTCTGTTAATTCATCTCACAGAGTTACATCTTTCCCTTCAAGAAGCCTTTCGCTAAGGCTGTTCTTGTGGAATTGGCAAAGGGATATTTGGAAGCCCATAGAGGGCTATGGTAAAAAAGGAAATATCTTCCGTTCAAAACTGGAAAGAAGCTTTCTGAGAAACTGCTCTGTGTTCTGTTAATTCATCTCAGAGAGTTATATCTTTCCCTTCAAGAAGCCTTTCGCTAAGGCTGTTCTTGTGGAATTGGCAAAGGGATATTTGGAAGCCCATAGAGGGCTATGGTGAAAAAGGAAATATCTTCCGTTCAAAACTGGAAAGAAGCTTTCTGAGAAACTGCTCTGTGTTCTGTTAATTCATCTCACAGAGTTACATCTTTCCCTACAAGAAGCCTTTCGCTAAGGCTGGTCTTGTGGAATTGGCAAAGGGATATTTGGAAGCCCATAGAGGGCTATGGTGAAAAAGGAAATATCTTCCGTTCAAAACTGGAAAGAAGCTTTCTGAGAAACTGCTCTGTGTTCTGTTAATTCATCTCACAGAGTTACATCTTTCCCTTCATGAAGCCTTTCGCTAAGGCTGTTCTTGTGGAATTCGCAAAGGGATATTTGGAAGCCCATAGAGGGCTATGGCGAAAAAGGAAATATCTTCCGTTCAAAACTGGAAAGAAGCTTTCTGAGAAACTGCTCTGTGTTCTGATAATTCATCTCACAGAGTTACATCTTTCCCTTCAAGAAGCCTTTCGCTAAGGCTGTTCTTGTGGAATTGCCAAAGGGATATTTGGAAGCCCATAGAGGGCTATGGTGAAAAAGGAAATATCTTCCGTTCACAACTGGAAAGAAGCTTTCTGAGAAACTGCTCTGTGTTCTGTTAATTCATCTCACATAGTTACATCTTTCCCTTCAAGAAGTCTTTCGCTCTGGCTGTTCTTGTGGAATTGGCAAGGGGATATTTGGAAGCCCATAGAGGGCTATGGTGAAAAAGGAAATATCTTCCGTTCAAAACTGGAAAGAAGCTTTCTGAGAAACTGCTCTGTGTTCTGTTAATTCATCTCACAGAGTTACATCTTTCCCTTCAAGAAGCCTTTCGCTAAGGCTGTTCTTGTGGAATTGGCAAAGGGATATTTGGAAGCCCATAGAGGGCTATGTTGAAAAAGGAAATATCTTCCGTTCAAAACTGGAAAGAAGCTTTCTGAGAAACTGCTCTGTGTTCTGTTAATTCATCTCACAGAGTTACATCTTTCCCTTCAAGAAGCCTTTCGCTAAGGCTGTTCTTGTGGAATTGGCAAAGGGATATTTGGAAGCCCATAGAGGGCTATGGTGAAAAAGGAAATATCTTCCGTTCAAAACTGGAAAGAAGCTTTCTGAGAAACTGCTCTGTGTTCTGTTAATTCATCTCACAGAGTTACATCTTTCCCTTCAAGAAGTCTTTCGCTCTGGCTGTTCTTGTGGAATTGGCAAGGGGATATTTGGAAGCCCATAGAGGGCTCTGGTGAAAAAGGAAATATCTTCCGTTCAAAACTGGAAAGAAGCTTTCTGAGAAACTGCTCTGTGTTCTGTTAATTCATCTCACAGAGTTACATCTTTCCCTTCAAGAAGCCTTTCGCTAAGGCTGTTCTTGTGGAATTGGCAAAGGGATAATTGGAAGCCCATAGAGGGCTATGGTGAAAAAGGAAGTATCATCCGTTCAAAACTGGAAAGAAGCTTTCTGAGAAACTGCTCTGTGTTCTGTTAATTCATCTCACAGAGTTACATCTTTCCCTTCAAGAAGCCTTTCGCTAAGGCTGTTCTTGTGGAATTGGCAAAGGGATATTTGGAAGCCCCTAGAGGGCTATGGTGAAAAAGGAAATATCTTCCGTTCAAAACTGGAAAGAAGCTTTCTGAGAAACTGTTCTGTGTTCTGTTAATTCGTCTCACAGTGTTACATCTTTCCTTTCAAGAAACCTTTCGCTAAAGCTGTTTCTGTGGAATTGGCAAGGGGATACTTGGAAGCCCATAGAGGGCTATGGTGAAAAACAAATATCTTCCGTACAAAACTGGAAAGAAGCTTTCTGAGAAACTGCTCTGTGTTCTGTTAATTCATCTCACAGAGTTACATCTTTCCCTTCAAGAAGCCTTTCGCTAAGTCTGTTCTTGTGGAATTGGCAAAGGGATATTTGGAAGCCCATAGAGGGCTATGGTAAAAAAGGAAATATCTTCCGTTCAAAACTGGAAAGAAGCTTTCTGAGAAACTGATCTGTGTTCTGTTAATTCATCTCAGAGAGTTATATCTTTCCCTTCAAGAAGCCTTTCGCTAAGGCTGTTCTTGTGGAATTGGCAAGGGGATATTTGGAAGCCCATAGAGGGCTATGGTGAAAAAGGAAATATCTTCCGTTCAAAACTGGAAAGAAGCTTTCTGAGAAACTGCTCTGTGTTCTGTTAATTCATCTCACAGAGTTACATCTTTCCCTACAAGAAGCCTTTCGCTAAGGCTGGTCTTGTGGAATTGGCAAAGGGATATTTGGAAGCCCATAGAGCGCTATGGTGAAAAAGGAAATATCTTCCGTTCAAAACTGGAAAGAAGCTTTCTGAGAAACTGCTCTGTGTTCTGTTAATTCATCTCACAGAGTTACATCTTTCCCTTCATGAAGCCTTTCGCTAAGGCTGTTCTTGTGGAATTCGCAAAGGGATATTTGGAAGCCCATAGAGGGCTATGGCGAAAAAGGAAATATCTTCCGTTCAAAACTGGAAAGAAGCTTTCTGAGAAACTGCTCTGTGTTCTGATAATTCATCTCACAGAGTTACATCTTTCCCTTCAAGAAGCCTTTCGCTAAGGGTGTTCTTGTGGAATTGGCAAAGGGATATTTGGAAGCCCATAGAGGGCTATGGTGAAAAAGGAAATATCTTCCGTTCAAAAGTGGAAAGAAGCTTTCTGAGAAACTGCTCTGTGTTCTGTTAATTCATCTCACAGAGTTACATCTTTCCCTTCAAGAAGTCTTTTGCTAAGTCTGTTCTTGTGTAATTGGCAAGGGGATATTTGGAAGCCCATAGAGGGCTATGGTGAAAAAAGAAATATCTTCCGTTCAAAACTGGAAAGAAGCTTTCTGAGAAACTGCTCTGTGTTCTGTTAATTCATCTCACAGAGTTACATCTTTCCCTTCAACAAACCTTTCGCTAAGGCTGTTCTTGTGGAATTCGCAAAGGGATATTTGGAAGCCCGTAGAGGGCTACGGTGAAAAAGGAAATATCTTCCGTTCAAAACTGGAAAGAAGCTTTCTGTGAAACTGCTCTGTGTTCTGTTAATTCATCTCACAGAGTTACATTTTTCCCTTCAAGAAGCCTTTCGCTAAGGCTGTTCTTGTGGAATTGGAAAAGGGATATTTGGAAGCCCATAGAGGGCTATGGTGAAAAAGGAAATATCTTCCGTTCAAAACTGGAAAGAAGCTTTCTGGGAAACTGCTCTGTGTTCTGTTAATTCATCTCACAGAGTTACATCTTTCCCTTCAAGAAGCCTTTCGCTAAGGCTGTTCTTGTGGAATTGGCAAAGGGATATTTGGAAGCCCATAGAGGGCTATGGTGAAAAAGGAAATATCTTCCGTTCAAAAGTGGAAAGAAACTTTCTGAGAAACTGCTCTGTGTTCTGTTAATTCATCTCACAGAGTTACATCTTTCCCTTCAAGAAGTCTTTCGCTAAGGCTGTTCTTGTGCAATTGGCAAGGGGATATTTGGAAGCCCATAGAGGGCTATGGTGAAAAAGGAAATATCTTCCGTTCAAAACTGGAAAGAAGCCTTCTGAGAAACTGCTCTGTGTTCTGTTAATTCATCTCACAGAGTTACATCTTTCCCTTCAAGAAGCCTTTCGCTAAGGCTGTTCTTGTGGAATTGGCAAAGGGATATTTGGAAGCCCATAGAGGGCTATGGTGAAAAAGGAAATATCTTCCGTTCAAAAGTGGAAAGAAACATTCTGAGAAACTGCTCTGTGTTCTGTTAATTCATCTCACAGAGTTACATCTTTCCCTTCAAGAAGTCTTTCGCTAAGGCTGTTCTTGTGCAATTGGCAAGGGGATATTTGGAAGCCCATAGAGGGCTATGGTGAAAAAGGAAATATCTTCCGTTCAAAACTGGAAAGAAGCCTTCTGAGAAACTGCTCTGTGTTCTGTTAATTCATCTCACAGAGTTACATCTTTCCCTTCAAGAAACCTTTCGCTAAGGCTGTTCTTGTGGAATTCGCAAAGGGATATTTGGAGGCCCATAGAGGGCTACGGTGAAAAAGGAAATATCTTCCGTTCACAACTGGAAAGAAGCGTTCTGAGAAACTGCTCTGTGTTCTGTTAATTCATCTCACAGAGTTACATCTTTCCCTTCAAGAAGCCTTTCGCTAAGGCTGTTCTTGTGGAATTGGCAAAGGGATATTTGGAAGCCCATAGAGGGATACGGTGAAAAAGGAAATATCTTCCGTTCAAAACTGGAAAGAAGCTTTCTGAGAAACTGCTCTGTGTTCTGTTAATTCATCTCACAGAGTTACATCTTTCCCTTCAAGAAGCCTTTCGCTAAGGCTGTTCTTGTGGAATTGGCAAAGGGATATTTGGAAGCCCATAGAGGGCTAAGGTGAAAAAGGAAATATCTTCCGTTCAAAACTGGAAAGAAGCTTTCTGAGAAACTGCTCTGTGTTCTGTTAATTCATCTCACAGAGTTACATCTTTCCCTTCAAGAAGCCTTTCGCTAAGGCTGTTCTTGTGGAATTGGCAAAGGGATATTTGGAAGCCCATAGAGGGCTATGGTGAAAAAGGAAATATCTTCCGTTCAAAAGTGGAAAGAAGCTTTCTGAGAAACTGCTCTGTGTTCTGTTAATTCATCTCACAGAGTTACATCTTTCCCTTCAAGAAGTCTTTTGCTAAGTCTGTTCTTGTGTAATTGGCAAGGGGATATTTGGAAGCCCATAGAGGGCTATGGTGAAAAAAGAAATATCTTCCGTTCAAAACTGGAAAGAAGCTTTCTGAGAAACTGCTCTGTGTTCTGTTAATTCATCTCACAGAGTTACATCTTTCCCTTCAACAAACCTTTCGCTAAGGCTGTTCTTGTGGAATTCGCAAAGGGATATTTGGAAGCCCGTAGAGGGCTACGGTGAAAAAGGAAATATCTTCCGTTCAAAACTGGAAAGAAGCTTTCTGTGAAACTGCTCTGTGTTCTGTTAATTCATCTCACAGAGTTACATTTTTCCCTTCAAGAAGCCTTTCGCTAAGGCTGTTCTTGTGGAATTGGAAAAGGGATATTTGGAAGCCCATAGAGGGCTATGGTGAAAAAGGAAATATCTTCCGTTCAAAACTGGAAAGAAGCTTTCTGGGAAACTGCTCTGTGTTCTGTTAATTCATCTCACAGAGTTACATCTTTCCCTTCAAGAAGCCTTTCGCTAAGGCTGTTCTTGTGGAATTGGCAAAGGGATATTTGGAAGCCCATAGAGGGCTATGGTGAAAAAGGAAATATCTTCCGTTCAAAAGTGGAAAGAAACTTTCTGAGAAACTGCTCTGTGTTCTGTTAATTCATCTCACAGAGTTACATCTTTCCCTTCAAGAAGTCTTTCGCTAAGGCTGTTCTTGTGCAATTGGCAAGGGGATATTTGGAAGCCCATAGAGGGCTATGGTGAAAAAGGAAATATCTTCCGTTCAAAACTGGAAAGAAGCCTTCTGAGAAACTGCTCTGTGTTCTGTTAATTCATCTCACAGAGTTACATCTTTCCCTTCAAGAAGCCTTTCGCTAAGGCTGTTCTTGTGGAATTGGCAAAGGGATATTTGGAAGCCCATAGAGGGCTATGGTGAAAAAGGAAATATCTTCCGTTCAAAAGTGGAAAGAAACATTCTGAGAAACTGCTCTGTGTTCTGTTAATTCATCTCACAGAGTTACATCTTTCCCTTCAAGAAGTCTTTCGCTAAGGCTGTTCTTGTGCAATTGGCAAGGGGATATTTGGAAGCCCATAGAGGGCTATGGTGAAAAAGGAAATATCTTCCGTTCAAAACTGGAAAGAAGCCTTCTGAGAAACTGCTCTGTGTTCTGTTAATTCATCTCACAGAGTTACATCTTTCCCTTCAAGAAACCTTTCGCTAAGGCTGTTCTTGTGGAATTCGCAAAGGGATATTTGGAGGCCCATAGAGGGCTACGGTGAAAAAGGAAATATCTTCCGTTCACAACTGGAAAGAAGCGTTCTGAGAAACTGCTCTGTGTTCTGTTAATTCATCTCACAGAGTTACATCTTTCCCTTCAAGAAGCCTTTCGCTAAGGCTGTTCTTGTGGAATTGGCAAAGGGATATTTGGAAGCCCATAGAGGGATACGGTGAAAAAGGAAATATCTTCCGTTCAAAACTGGAAAGAAGCTTTCTGAGAAACTGCTCTGTGTTCTGTTAATTCATCTCACAGAGTTACATCTTTCCCTTCAAGAAGCCTTTCGCTAAGGCTGTTCTTGTGGAATTGGCAAAGGGATATTTGGAAGCCCATAGAGGGCTAAGGTGAAAAAGGAAATATCTTCCGTTCAAAACTGGAAAGAAGCTTTCTGAGAAACTGCTCTGTGTTCTGTTAATTCATCTCACAGAGTTACATCTTTCCCTTCAAGAAGCCTTTCGCTAAGGCTGTTCTTGTGGAATTGGCAAAGGGATATTTGGAAGCCCATAGAGGGCTATGGTGAAAAAGGAAATATCTTCCGTTCAAAACTGGAAAGAAGCTTTCTGAGAAACTGCTCTGTGTTCTGTTAATTCATCTCACATAGTTACATCTTTCCCTTCAAGAAGTCTTTCGCTCTGGCTGTTCTTGTGGAATTGGCAAGGGGATATTTGGAAGCCCATAGAGGGCTCTGGTGAAAAAGGAAATATCTTCCGTTCAAAACTGGAAAGAAGCTTTCTGAGAAACTGCTCTGTGTTCTGTTAATTCATCTCACAGAGTTACATCTTTCCCTTCAAGAAGCCTTTCGCTAAGGCTGTTCTTGTGGAATTGGCAAAGGGATATTTGGAAGCCCATAGAGGGCTATGGTAAAAAAGGAAATATCTTCCGTTCAAAACTGGAAAGAAGCTTTCTGAGAAACTGCTCTGTGTTCTGTTAATTCATCTCAGAGAGTTATATCTTTCCCTTCAAGAAGCCTTTCGCTAAGGCTGTTCTTGTGGAATTGGCAAAGGGATATTTGGAAGCCCATAGAGGGCTATGGTGAAAAAGGAAATATCTTCCGTTCAAAACTGGAAAGAAGCTTTCTGAGAAACTGCTCTGTGTTCTGTTAATTCATCTCACAGAGTTACATCTTTCCCTACAAGAAGCCTTTCGCTAAGGCTGGTCTTGTGGAATTGGCAAAGGGATATTTGGAAGCCCATAGAGGGCTATGGTGAAAAAGGAAATATCTTCCGTTCAAAACTGGAAAGAAGCTTTCTGAGAAACTGCTCTGTGTTCTGTTAATTCATCTCACAGAGTTACATCTTTCCCTTCATGAAGCCTTTCGCTAAGGCTGTTCTTGTGGAATTCGCAAAGGGATATTTGGAAGCCCATAGAGGGCTATGGCGAAAAAGGAAATATCTTCCGTTCAAAACTGGAAAGAAGCTTTCTGAGAAACTGCTCTGTGTTCTGATAATTCATCTCACAGAGTTACATCTTTCCCTTCAAGAAGCCTTTCGCTAAGGCTGTTCTTGTGGAATTGCCAAAGGGATATTTGGAAGCCCATAGAGGGCTATGGTGAAAAAGGAAATATCTTCCGTTCACAACTGGAAAGAAGCTTTCTGAGAAACTGCTCTGTGTTCTGTTAATTCATCTCACATAGTTACATCTTTCCCTTCAAGAAGTCTTTCGCTCTGGCTGTTCTTGTGGAATTGGCAAGGGGATATTTGGAAGCCCATAGAGGGCTATGGTGAAAAAGGAAATATCTTCCGTTCAAAACTGGAAAGAAGCTTTCTGAGAAACTGCTCTGTGTTCTGTTAATTCATCTCACAGAGTTACATCTTTCCCTTCAAGAAGCCTTTCGCTAAGGCTGTTCTTGTGGAATTGGCAAAGGGATATTTGGAAGCCCATAGAGGGCTATGTTGAAAAAGGAAATATCTTCCGTTCAAAACTGGAAAGAAGCTTTCTGAGAAACTGCTCTGTGTTCTGTTAATTCATCTCACAGAGTTACATCTTTCCCTTCAAGAAGCCTTTCGCTAAGGCTGTTCTTGTGGAATTGGCAAAGGGATATTTGGAAGCCCATAGAGGGCTATGGTGAAAAAGGAAATATCTTCCGTTCAAAACTGGAAAGAAGCTTTCTGAGAAACTGCTCTGTGTTCTGTTAATTCATCTCACAGAGTTACATCTTTCCCTTCAAGAAGTCTTTCGCTCTGGCTGTTCTTGTGGAATTGGCAAGGGGATATTTGGAAGCCCATAGAGGGCTCTGGTGAAAAAGGAAATATCTTCCGTTCAAAACTGGAAAGAAGCTTTCTGAGAAACTGCTCTGTGTTCTGTTAATTCATCTCACAGAGTTACATCTTTCCCTTCAAGAAGCCTTTCGCTAAGGCTGTTCTTGTGGAATTGGCAAAGGGATAATTGGAAGCCCATAGAGGGCTATGGTGAAAAAGGAAGTATCATCCGTTCAAAACTGGAAAGAAGCTTTCTGAGAAACTGCTCTGTGTTCTGTTAATTCATCTCACAGAGTTACATCTTTCCCTTCAAGAAGCCTTTCGCTAAGGCTGTTCTTGTGGAATTGGCAAAGGGATATTTGGAAGCCCCTAGAGGGCTATGGTGAAAAAGGAAATATCTTCCGTTCAAAACTGGAAAGAAGCTTTCTGAGAAACTGTTCTGTGTTCTGTTAATTCGTCTCACAGTGTTACATCTTTCCTTTCAAGAAACCTTTCGCTAAAGCTGTTTCTGTGGAATTGGCAAGGGGATACTTGGAAGCCCATAGAGGGCTATGGTGAAAAACAAATATCTTCCGTACAAAACTGGAAAGAAGCTTTCTGAGAAACTGCTCTGTGTTCTGTTAATTCATCTCACAGAGTTACATCTTTCCCTTCAAGAAGCCTTTCGCTAAGTCTGTTCTTGTGGAATTGGCAAAGGGATATTTGGAAGCCCATAGAGGGCTATGGTAAAAAAGGAAATATCTTCCGTTCAAAACTGGAAAGAAGCTTTCTGAGAAACTGATCTGTGTTCTGTTAATTCATCTCAGAGAGTTATATCTTTCCCTTCAAGAAGCCTTTCGCTAAGGCTGTTCTTGTGGAATTGGCAAGGGGATATTTGGAAGCCCATAGAGGGCTATGGTGAAAAAGGAAATATCTTCCGTTCAAAACTGGAAAGAAGCTTTCTGAGAAACTGCTCTGTGTTCTGTTAATTCATCTCACAGAGTTACATCTTTCCCTACAAGAAGCCTTTCGCTAAGGCTGGTCTTGTGGAATTGGCAAAGGGATATTTGGAAGCCCATAGAGCGCTATGGTGAAAAAGGAAATATCTTCCGTTCAAAACTGGAAAGAAGCTTTCTGAGAAACTGCTCTGTGTTCTGTTAATTCATCTCACAGAGTTACATCTTTCCCTTCATGAAGCCTTTCGCTAAGGCTGTTCTTGTGGAATTCGCAAAGGGATATTTGGAAGCCCATAGAGGGCTATGGCGAAAAAGGAAATATCTTCCGTTCAAAACTGGAAAGAAGCTTTCTGAGAAACTGCTCTGTGTTCTGATAATTCATCTCACAGAGTTACATCTTTCCCTTCAAGAAGCCTTTCGCTAAGGGTGTTCTTGTGGAATTGGCAAAGGGATATTTGGAAGCCCATAGAGGGCTATGGTGAAAAAGGAAATATCTTCCGTTCAAAAGTGGAAAGAAGCTTTCTGAGAAACTGCTCTGTGTTCTGTTAATTCATCTCACAGAGTTACATCTTTCCCTTCAAGAAGTCTTTTGCTAAGTCTGTTCTTGTGTAATTGGCAAGGGGATATTTGGAAGCCCATAGAGGGCTATGGTGAAAAAAGAAATATCTTCCGTTCAAAACTGGAAAGAAGCTTTCTGAGAAACTGCTCTGTGTTCTGTTAATTCATCTCACAGAGTTACATCTTTCCCTTCAACAAACCTTTCGCTAAGGCTGTTCTTGTGGAATTCGCAAAGGGATATTTGGAAGCCCGTAGAGGGCTACGGTGAAAAAGGAAATATCTTCCGTTCAAAACTGGAAAGAAGCTTTCTGTGAAACTGCTCTGTGTTCTGTTAATTCATCTCACAGAGTTACATTTTTCCCTTCAAGAAGCCTTTCGCTAAGGCTGTTCTTGTGGAATTGGAAAAGGGATATTTGGAAGCCCATAGAGGGCTATGGTGAAAAAGGAAATATCTTCCGTTCAAAACTGGAAAGAAGCTTTCTGGGAAACTGCTCTGTGTTCTGTTAATTCATCTCACAGAGTTACATCTTTCCCTTCAAGAAGCCTTTCGCTAAGGCTGTTCTTGTGGAATTGGCAAAGGGATATTTGGAAGCCCATAGAGGGCTATGGTGAAAAAGGAAATATCTTCCGTTCAAAAGTGGAAAGAAACTTTCTGAGAAACTGCTCTGTGTTCTGTTAATTCATCTCACAGAGTTACATCTTTCCCTTCAAGAAGTCTTTCGCTAAGGCTGTTCTTGTGCAATTGGCAAGGGGATATTTGGAAGCCCATAGAGGGCTATGGTGAAAAAGGAAATATCTTCCGTTCAAAACTGGAAAGAAGCCTTCTGAGAAACTGCTCTGTGTTCTGTTAATTCATCTCACAGAGTTACATCTTTCCCTTCAAGAAGCCTTTCGCTAAGGCTGTTCTTGTGGAATTGGCAAAGGGATATTTGGAAGCCCATAGAGGGCTATGGTGAAAAAGGAAATATCTTCCGTTCAAAAGTGGAAAGAAACTTTCTGAGAAACTGCTCTGTGTTCTGTTAATTCATCTCACAGAGTTACATCTTTCCCTTCAAGAAGTCTTTCGCTAAGGCTGTTCTTGTGCAATTGGCAAGGGGATATTTGGAAGCCCATAGAGGGCTATGGTGAAAAAGGAAATATCTTCCGTTCAAAACTGGAAAGAAGCCTTCTGAGAAAGTGCTCTGTGTTCTGTTAATTCATCTCACAGAGTTACATCTTTCCCTTCAAGAAACCTTTCGCTAAGGCTGTTCTTGTGGAATTCGCAAAGGGATATTTGGAAGCCCATAGAGGGCTACGGTGAAAAAGGAAATATCTTCCGTTCACAACTGGAAAGAAGCGTTCTGAGAAACTGCTCTGTGTTCTGTTAATTCATCTCACAGAGTTACATCTTTCCCTTCAAGAAGCCTTTCGCTAAGGCTGTTCTTGTGGAATTGGCAAAGGGATATTTGGAAGCCCATAGAGGGATATGGTAAAAAAGGAAATATCTTCCGTTCAAAACTGGAAAGAAGCTTTCTGAGAAACTGCTCTGTGTTCTGTTAATTCATCTCAGAGAGTTATATCTTTCCCTTCAAGAAGCCTTTCGCTAAGGCTGTTCTTGTGGAATTGGCAAAGGGATATTTGGAAGCCCATAGAGGGCTATGTTGAAAAAGGAAATATCTTCCGTTCAAAACTGGAAAGAAGCTTTCTGAGAAACTGCTCTGTGTTCTGTTAATTCATCTCACAGAGTTACATCTTTCCCTTCAAGAAGCCTTTCGCTAAGGCTGTTCTTGTGGAATTGGCAAAGGGATATTTGGAAGCCCATAGAGGGCTATGGTGAAAAAGGAAATATCTTCCGTTCACAACTGGAAAGAAGCTTTCTGAGAAACTGCTCTGTGTTCTGTTAATTCATCTCACATAGTTACATCTTTCCCTTCAAGAAGTCTTTCGCTCTGGCTGTTCTTGTGGAATTGGCAAGGGGATATTTGGAAGCCCATAGAGGGCTATGGTGAAAAAGGAAATATCTTCCGTTCAAAACTGGAAAGAAGCTTTCTGAGAAACTGCTCTGTGTTCTGTTAATTCATCTCACAGAGTTACATCTTTCCCTTCAAGAAGCCTTTCGCTAAGGCTGTTCTTGTGGAATTGGCAAAGGGATATTTGGAAGCCCATAGAGGGCTAAGGTGAAAAAGGAAATATCTTCCGTTCAAAACTGGAAAGAAGCTTTCTGAGAAACTGCTCTGTGTTCTGTTAATTCATCTCACAGAGTTACATCTTTCCCTTCAAGAAGCCTTTCGCTAAGGCTGTTCTTGTGGAATTGGCAAAGGGATATTTGGAAGCCCATAGAGGGCTATGGTGAAAAAGGAAATATCTTCCGTTCAAAACTGGAAAGAAGCTTTCTGAGAAACTGCTCTGTGTTCTGTTAATTCATCTCACATAGTTACATCTTTCCCTTCAAGAAGTCTTTCGCTCTGGCTGTTCTTGTGGAATTGGCAAGGGGATATTTGGAAGCCCATAGAGGGCTATGGTGAAAAAGGAAATATCTTCCGTTCAAAACTGGAAAGAAGCTTTCTGAGAAACTGCTCTGTGTTCTGTTAATTCATCTCACAGAGTTACATCTTTCCCTTCAAGAAGCCTTTCGCTAAGGCTGTTCTTCTGGAATTGGCAAAGGGATATTTGGAAGCCCATAGAGGGCTATGGTGAAAAAGGAAATATCTTCCGTTCAAAACTGGAAAGAAGCTTTCTGAGAAACTGCTCTGTGTTCTGTTAATTCATCTCACAGAGTTACATCTTTCCCTACAAGAAGCCTTTCGCTAAGGCTGGTCTTGTGGAATTGGCAAAGGGATATTTGGAAGCCCATAGAGGGCTATGGTGAAAAAGGAAATATCTTCCGTTCAAAACTGGAAAGAAGCTTTCTGAGAAACTGCTCTGTGTTCTGTTAATTCATCTCACAGAGTTACATCTTTCCCTTCATGAAGCCTTTCGCTAAGGCTGTTCTTGTGGAATTCGCAAAGGGATATTTGGAAGCCCATAGAGGGCTATGGCGAAAAAGGAAATATCTTCCGTTCAAAACTGGAAAGAAGCTTTCTGAGAAACTGCTCTGTGTTCTGATAATTCATCTCACAGAGTTACATCTTTCCCTTCAAGAAGCCTTTCGCTAAGGGTGTTCTTGTGGAATTGGCAAAGGGATATTTGGAAGCCCATAGAGGGCTATGGTGAAAAAGGAAATATCTTCCGTTCAAAAGTGGAAAGAAGCTTTCTGAGAAACTGCTCTGTGTTCTGTTAATTCATCTCACAGAGTTACATCTTTCCCTTCAAGAAGTCTTTTGCTAAGTCTGTTCTTGTGTAATTGGCAAGGGGATATTTGGAAGCCCATAGAGGGCTATGGTGAAAAAAGAAATATCTTCCGTTCAAAACTGGAAAGAAGCTTTCTGAGAAACTGCTCTGTGTTCTGTTAATTCATCTCACAGAGTTACATCTTTCCCTTCAAGAAACCTTTCGCTAAGGCTGTTCTTGTGGAATTCGCAAAGGGATATTTGGAAGCCCGTAGAGGGCTACGGTGAAAAAGGAAATATCTTCCGTTCAAAACTGGAAAGAAGCTTTCTGTGAAACTGCTCTGTGTTCTGTTAATTCATCTCACAGAGTTACATTTTTCCCTTCAAGAAGCCTTTCGCTAAGGCTGTTCTTGTGGAATTGGAAAAGGGATATTTGGAAGCCCATAGAGGGCTATGGTGAAAAAGGAAATATCTTCCGTTCAAAACTGGAAAGAAGCTTTCTGGGAAACTGCTCTGTGTTCTGTTAATTCATCTCACAGAGTTACATCTTTCCCTTCAAGAAGCCTTTCGCTAAGGCTGTTCTTGTGGAATTGGCAAAGGGATATTTGGAAGCCCATAGAGGGCTATGGTGAAAAAGGAAATATCTTCCGTTCAAAAGTGGAAAGAAACTTTCTGAGAAACTGCTCTGTGTTCTGTTAATTCATCTCACAGAGTTACATCTTTCCCTTCAAGAAGTCTTTCGCTAAGGCTGTTCTTGTGCAATTGGCAAGGGGATATTTGGAAGCCCATAGAGGGGTATGGTGAAAAAGGAAATATCTTCCGTTCAAAACTGGAAAGAAGCCTTCTGAGAAACTGCTCTGTGTTCTGTTAATTCATCTCACAGAGTTACATCTTTCCCTTCAAGAAACCTTTCGCTAAGGCTGTTCTTGTGGAATTCGCAAAGGGATATTTGGAAGCCCATAGAGGGCTACGGTGAAAAAGGAAATATCTTCCGTTCACAACTGGAAAGAAGCGTTCTGAGAAACTGCTCTGTGTTCTGTTAATTCATCTCACAGAGTTACATCTTTCCCTTCAAGAAGCCTTTCGCTAAGGCTGTTCTTGTGGAATTGGCAAAGGGATATTTGGAAGCCCATAGAGGGATACGGTAAAAAAGGAAATATCTTCCGTTCAAAACTGGAAAGAAGCTTTCTGAGAAACTGCTCTGTGTTCTGTTAATTCATCTCAGAGTGTTATATCTTTCCCTTCAAGAAGCCTTTCGCTAAGGCTTTTCTTGTGGAATTGGCAAAGGGATATTTGGAAGCCCATAGAGGGCTATGGTGAAAAAGGAAATATCTTCCGTTCAAAACTGGAAAGAAGCTTTCTGAGAAACTGCTCTGTGTTCTGTTAATTCATCTCACAGAGTTACATCTTTCCCTTCAAGAAGCCTTTCGCTAAGGCTGTTCTTGTGGAATTGGCAAAGGGATATTTGGAAGCCCATAGAGGGCTATGGTGAAAAAGGAAATATCTTCCGTTCACAACTGGAAAGAAGCTTTCTGAGAAACTGCTCTGTGTTCTGTTAATTCATCTCACATAGTTACATCTTTCCCTTCAAGAAGTCTTTCGCTCTGGCTGTTCTTGTGGAATTGGCAAGGGGATATTTGGAAGCCCATAGAGGGCTATGGTGAAAAAGGAAATATCTTCCGTTCAAAACTGGAAAGAAGCTTTCTGAGAAACTGCTCTGTGTTCTGTTAATTCATCTCACAGAGTTACATCTTTCCCTTCAAGAAGCCTTTCGCTAAGGCTGTTCTTGTGGAATTGGCAAAGGGATATTTGGAAGCCCATAGAGGGCTAAGGTGAAAAAGGAAATATCTTCCGTTCAAAACTGGAAAGAAGCTTTCTGAGAAACTGCTCTGTGTTCTGTTAATTCATCTCACAGAGTTACATCTTTCCCTTCAAGAAGCCTTTCGCTAAGGCTGTTCTTGTGGAATTGGCAAAGGGATATTTGGAAGCCCATAGAGGGCTATGGTGAAAAAGGAAATATCTTCCGTTCAAAACTGGAAAGAAGCTTTCTGAGAAACTGCTCTGTGTTCTGTTAATTCATCTCACATAGTTACATCTTTCCCTTCAAGAAGTCTTTCGCTCTGGCTGTTCTTGTGGAATTGGCAAGGGGATATTTGGAAGCCCATAGAGGGCTATGGTGAAAAAGGAAATATCTTCCGTTCAAAACTGGAAAGAAGCTTTCTGAGAAACTGCTCTGTGTTCTGTTAATTCATCTCACAGAGTTACATCTTTCCCTTCAAGAAGCCTTTCGCTAAGGCTCTTCTTGTGGAATTGGAAAAGGGATATTTGGAAGCCCATAGAGGGCTATGGTGAAAAAGGAAATATCTTCCGTTCAAAACTGGAAAGAAGCTTTCTGGGAAACTGCTCTGTGTTCTGTTAATTCATCTCACAGAGTTACATCTTTCCCTTCAAGAAGCCTTTCGCTAAGGCTGTTCTTCTGGAATTGGCAAAGGGATATTTGGAATCCCATAGAGGGCTATGATGAAAAAGGAAATATCTTCCGTTCAAAACTGGAAAGAAGCTTTCTGAGAAACTGCTCTGTGTTCTGATAATTCATCTCACAGAGTTACATCTTTCCCTTCAAGAAGCCTTTCGCTAAGGGTGTTCTTGTGGAATTGGCAAAGGGATATTTGGAAGCCCATAGAGGGCTATGGTGAAAAAGGAAATATCTTCCGTTCAAAATTGGAAAGAAGCTTTCTGAGAAACTGCTCTGTGTTCTGTTAATTCATCTCACAGAGTTACATCTTTCCCTTCAAGAAGTCTTTTGCTAAGTCTGTTCTTGTGTAATTGGCAAGGGGATATTTGGAAGCCCATAGAGGGCTATGGTGAAAAAAGAAATATCTTCCGTTCAAAACTGGAAAGAAGCTTTCTGAGAAACTGCTCTGTGTTCTGTTAATTCATCTCACAGAGTTACATCTTTCCCTTCAAGAAACCTTTCGCTAAGGCTGTTCTTGTGGAATTCGCAAAGGGATATTTGGAAGCCCGTAGAGGGCTACGGTGAAAAAGGAAATATCTTCCGTTCAAAACTGGAAAGAAGCTTTCTGTGAAACTGCTCTGTGTTCTGTTAATTCATCTCACAGAGTTACATTTTTCCCTTCAAGAAGCCTTTCGCTAAGGCTGTTCTTGTGGAATTGGAAAAGGGATATTTGGAAGCCCATAGAGGGCTATGGTGAAAAAGGAAATATCTTCCGTTCAAAACTGGAAAGAAGCTTTCTGGGAAACTGCTCTGTGTTCTGTTAATTCATCTCACAGAGTTACATCTTTCCCTTCAAGAAGCCTTTCGCTAAGGCTGTTCTTGTGGAATTGGCAAAGGGATATTTGGAAGCCCATAGAGGGCTATGGTGAAAAAGGAAATAACTTCCGTTCAAACCTGGAAAGAAGCTTTCTGAGAAACTGCTCTGTGTTCTGTTAATTCATCTCACAGAGTTACATCTTTCCCCTCAAGAAGCCTTTCGCTAAGGCTGTTCTTGTGGAATTGGCAAAGGGATATTTGGAAGCCCATAGAGGGCTATGGTGAAAAAGGAAATACCTACCGTTCAAAACTGGAAAGAAGCTTTCTGAGAAACTGCTCTGTGTTCTGTTAATTCATCTCACAGAGTTACATCTTTCCCTTCAAGAAGCCTTTAGCTAAGGCTGTTCTTGTGGAATTGGCAAAGGGATAATTGGAAGCCCATAGAGGGCTATGGTGAAAAAGGAAGTATCATCCGTTCAAAACTGGAAAGAAGCTTTCTGAGAAACTGCTATGTGTTCTGTTAATTCATCTCACAGAGTTACATCTTTCCCTTCAAGAAGCCTTTCGCTAAGGCTGTTCTTGTGGAATTGGCAAAGGGATATTTGGAAGCCCCTAGAGGGCTATGGTGAAAAAGGAAATATCTTCCGTTCAAAACTGGAAAGAAGCTTTCTGAGAAACTGTTCTGTGTTCTGTTAATTCGTCTCACAGTGTTACATCTTTCCTTTCAAGAAACCTTTCGCTAAAGCTGTTTCTGTGGAATTGGCAAGGGGATACTTGGAAGCCCATAGAGGGCTATGGTGAAAAACCAATATCTTCCGTACAAAACTGGAAAGAAGCTTTCTGAGAAACTGCTCTGTGTTCTGTTAATTCATCTCACAGAGTTACATCTTTCCCTTCAAGAAGCCTTTCGCTAAGGCTGTTCTTGTGGAATTGGCAAAGGGATATTTGGAAGCCCATAGAGGGCTATGGTAAAAAAGGAAATATCTTCCGTTCAAAACTGGAAAGAAGCTTTCTGAGAAACTGCTCTGTGTTCTGTTAATTCATCTCAGAGAGTTATATCTTTCCCTTCAAGAAGCCTTTCGCTAAGGCTGTTCTTGTGGAATTGGCAAAGGGATATTTGGAAGCCCATAGAGGGCTATGGTGAAAAAGGAAATATCTTCCGTTCAAAACTGGAAAGAAGCTTTCTGAGAAACTGCTCTGTGTTCTGTTAATTCATCTCACAGAGTTACATCTTTCCCTTCAAGAAGCCTTTCGCTAAGGCTGTTCTTGTGGAATTGGCAAAGGGATATTTGGAAGCCCATAGAGGGCTATGGTGAAAAAGGAAATATCTTCCGTTCAAAACTGGAAAGAAGCTTTCTGAGAAACTGCTCTGTGTTCTGTTAATTCATCTCACATAGTTACATCTTTCCCTTCAAGAAGTCTTTCGCTCTGGCTGTTCTTGTGGAATTGGCAAGGGGATATTTGGAAGCCCATAGAGGGCTATGGTGAAAAAGGAAATATCTTCCGTTCAAAACTGGAAAGAAGCTTTCTGAGAAACTGCTCTGTGTTCTGTTAATTCATCTCACAGAGTTACATCTTTCCCTTCAAGAAGCCTTTCGCTAAGGCTGTTCTTGTGGAATTGGAAAAGGGATATTTGGAAGCCCATAGAGGGCTATGGTGAAAAAGGAAATATCTTCCGTTCAAAACTGGAAAGAAGCTTTCTGGGAAACTGCTCTGTGTTCTGTTAATTCATCCCACAGAGTTACATCTTTCCCTTCAAGAAGCCTTTCGCTAAGGCTGTTCTTCTGGAATTGGCAAAGGGATATTTGGAATCCCATAGAGGGCTATGATGAAAAAGGAAATATCTTCCGTTCAAAACTGGAAAGAAGCTTTCTGAGAAACTGCTCTGTGTTCTGTTAATTCATCTCACAGAGTTATATCTTTCCCTTCAAGAAGCCTTTCGCTAAGGCTGTTCTTGTGGAATTGGCAAAGGGATATTTGGAAGCCCATAGAGGGCTATGGAGGAAAAGGAAATATCTTCCGCTTAACACTGGAAAGAAGCTTTCTGAGAAACTGCTCTTGTTCTGTTAATTCATCTCACAGAGTTACATCTTTCCCTTCAAGAAGCCTTTCGCTAAGGCTGTTCTTGTGGAATTGGCAAAGGGATAATTGGAAGCCCATAGAGGGCTATGGTGAAAAAGGAAGTATCATCCGTTCAAAACTGGAAAGAAGCTTTCTGAGAAACTGCTCTGTGTTCTGTTAATTCATCTCACAGAGTTACATCTTTCCCTTCAAGAAGCCTTTCGCTAAGGCTGTTCTTGTGGAATTGGCAAAGGGATATTTGGAAGCCCCTAGAGGGCTATGGTGAAAAAGGAAATATCTTCCGTTCAAAACTGGAAAGAAGCTTTCTGAGAAAATGTTCTGTGTTCTGTTAATTCGTCTCACAGTGTTACATCTTTCCTTTCAAGAAACCTTTCGCTAAAGCTGTTTCTGTGGAATTGGCAAGGGGATACTTGGAAGCCCATAGAGGGCCATGGTGAAAAACAAATATCTTCCGTACAAAACTGGAAAGAAGCTTTCTGAGAAACTGCTCTGTGTTCTGTTAATTCATCTCACAGAGTTACATCTTTCCCTTCAAGAAGCCTTTCGCTAAGTCTGTTCTTGTGGAATTGGCAAAGGGATATTTGGAAGCCCATAGAGGGCTATGGTAAAAAAGGAAATATCTTCCGTTCAAAACTGGAAAGAAGCTTTCTGAGAAACTGATCTGTGTTCTGTTAATTCATCTCAGAGAGTTATATCTTTCCCTTCAAGAAGCCTTTCGCTAAGGCTGTTCTTGTGGAATTGGCAAAGGGATATTTGGAAGCCCATAGAGGGCTATGGTGAAAAAGGAAATATCTTCCGTTCAAAACTGGAAAGAAGCTTTCTGAGAAACTGCTCTGTGTTCTGTTAATTCATCTCACAGAGTTACATCTTTCCCTACAAGAAGCCTTTCGCTAAGGCTGGTCTTGTGGAATTGGCAAAGGGATATTTGGAAGCCCATAGAGCGCTATGGTGAAAAAGGAAATATCTTCCGTTCAAAACTGGAAAGAAGCTTTCTGGGAAACTGCTCTGTGTTCTGTTAATTCATCTCACAGAGTTACATCTTTCCCTTCAAGAAGCCTTTCGCTAAGGCTGTTCTTCTGGAATTGGCAAAGGGATATTTGGAATCCCATAGAGGGCTATGATGAAAAAGGAAATATCTTCCGTTCAAAACTGGAAAGAAGCTTTCTGAGAAACTGCTCTGTGTTCTGTTAATTCATCTCACAGAGTTACATCTTTCCCTTCAAGAAGCCTTTAGCTAAGGCTGTTCTTGTGGAATTGGCAAAGGGATAATTGGAAGCCCATAGAGGGCTATGGTGAAAAAGGAAGTATCATCCGTTCAAAACTGGAAAGAAGCTTTCTGAGAAACTGCTCTGTGTTCTGTTAATTCATCTCACAGAGTTACATCTTTCCCTTCAAGAAGCCTTTCGCTAAGGCTGTTCTTGTGGAATTGGCAAAGGGATATTTGGAAGCCCATAGAGGGCTATGGTGAAAAAGGAAATAACTTCCGTTCAAACCTGGAAAGAAGCTTTCTGAGAAACTGCTCTGTGTTCTGTTAATTCATCTCACAGAGTTACATCTTTCCCCTCAAGAAGCCTTTCGCTAAGGCTGTTCTTGTGGAATTGGCAAAGGGATATTTGGAAGCCCATAGAGGGCTATGGTGAAAAAGGAAATACCTACCGTTCAAAACTGGAAAGAAGCTTTCTGAGAAACTGCTCTGTGTTCTGTTAATTCATCTCACAGAGTTACATCTTTCCCTTCAAGAAGCCTTTAGCTAAGGCTGTTCTTGTGGAATTGGCAAAGGGATAATTGGAAGCCCATAGAGGGCTATGGTGAAAAAGGAAGTATCATCCGTTCAAAACTGGAAAGAAGCTTTCTGAGAAACTGCTCTGTGTTCTGTTAATTCATCTCACAGAGTTACATCTTTCCCTTCAAGAAGCCTTTCGCTAAGGCTGTTCTTGTGGAATTGGCAAAGGGATATTTGGAAGCCCCTAGAGGGCTATGGTGAAAAAGGAAATATCTTCCGTTCAAAACTGGAAAGAAGCTTTCTGAGAAACTGTTCTGTGTTCTGTTAATTCGTCTCACAGTGTTACAACTTTCCTTTCAAGAAACCTTTCGCTAAAGCTGTTTCTGTGGAATTGGCAAGGGGATACTTGGAAGCCCATAGAGGGCTATGGTGAAAAACCAATATCTTCCGTACAAAACTGGAAAGAAGCTTTCTGAGAAACTGCTCTGTGTTCTGTTAATTCATCTCACAGAGTTACATCTTTCCCTTCAAGAAGCCTTTCGCTAAGGCTGTTCTTGTGGAATTGGCAAAGGGATATTTGGAAGCCCATAGAGGGCTATGGTGAAAAAGGAAATATCTTCCGTTCAAAACTAGAAAGAAGCTTTCTGAGAAACTGCTCTGTGTTCTGTTAATTCATCTCACATAGTTACATCTTTCCCTTCAAGAAGTCTTTCGCTCTGGCTGTTCTTGTGGAATTGGCAAGGGGATATTTGGAAGCCCATAGAGGGCTATGGTGAAAAAGGAAATATCTTCCGTTCAAAACTGGAAAGAAGCTTTCTGAGAAACTGCTCTGTGTTCTGTTAATTCATCTCACAGAGTTACATCTTTCCCTTCAAGAAGCCTTTCGCTAAGGCTGTTCTTGTGGAATTGGAAAAGGGATATTTGGAAGCCCATAGAGGGCTATGGTGAAAAAGGAAATATCTTCCGTTCAAAATTGGAAAGAAGCTTTCTGGGAAACTGCTCTGTGTTCTGTTAATTCATCCCACAGAGTTACATCTTTCCCTTCAAGAAGCCTTTCGCTAAGGCTGTTCTTCTGGAATTGGCAAAGGGATATTTGGAATCCCATAGAGGGCTATGATGAAAAAGGAAATATCTTCCGTTCAAAACTGGAAAGAAGCTTTCTGAGAAACTGCTCTGTGTTCTGTTAATTCATCTCACAGAGTTATATCTTTCCCTTCAAGAAGCCTTTCGCTAAGGCTGTTCTTGTGGAATTGGCAAAGGGATATTTGGAAGCCCATAGAGGGCTATGGTGGAAAAGGAAATATCTTCCGCTTAACACTGGAAAGAAGCTTTCTGAGAAACTGCTCTTGTTCTGTTAATTCATCTCACAGAGTTACATCTTTCCCTTCAAGAAGCCTTTCGCTAAGGCTGTTCTTGTGGAATTGGCAAAGGGATAATTGGAAGCCCATAGAGGGCTAAGGTGAAAAAGGAAGTATCATCCGTTCAAAACTGGAAAGAAGCTTTCTGAGAAACTGCTCTGTGTTCTGTTAATTCATCTCACAGAGTTACATCTTTCCCTTCAAGAAGCCTTTCGCTAAGGCTGTTCTTGTGGAATTGGCAAAGGGATATTTGGAAGCCCCTAGAGGGCTATGGTGAAAAAGGAAATATCTTCCGTTCAAAACTGGAAAGAAGCTTTCTGAGAAACTGTTCTGTGTTCTGTTAATTCGTCTCACAGTGTTACATCTTTCCTTTCAAGAAACCTTTCGCTAAAGCTGTTTCTGTGGAATTGGCAAGGGGATACTTGGAAGCCCATAGAGGGCTATGGTGAAAAACAAATATCTTCCGTACAAAACTGGAAAGAAGCTTTCTGAGAAACTGCTCTGTGTTCTGTTAATTCATCTCACAGAGTTACATCTTTCCCTTCAAGAAGCCTTTCGCTAAGGCTGTTCTTGTGGAATTGGCAAAGGGATATTTGGAAGCCCATAGAGGGCTATGGTAAAAAAGGAAATATCTTCCGTTCAAAACTGGAAAGAAGCTTTCTGAGAAACTGCTCTGTGTTCTGTTAATTCATCTCAGAGAGTTATATCTTTCCCTTCAAGAAGCCTTTCGCTAAGGCTGTTCTTGTGGAATTGGCAAAGGGATATTTGGAAGCCCATAGAGGGCTATGGTGAAAAAGGAAATATCTTCCGTTCAAAACGGGAAAGAAGCTTTCTGAGAAACTGCTCTGTGTTCTGTTAATTCATCTCACAGAGTTACATCTTTCCCTACAAGAAGCCTTTCGCTAAGGTTGGTCTTGTGGAATTGGCAAAGGGATATTTTTAAGCCCATAGAGGGCTATGGTGAAAAAGGAAATATCTTCCGTTCAAAACTGGAAAGAAGCTTTCTGAGAAACTGCTCTGTGTTCTGTTAATTCATCTCACAGAGTTACATCTTTCCCTTCATGAAGCCTTTCGCTAAGGCTGTTCTTGTGGAATTCGCAAAGGGATATTTGGAAGCCCATAGAGGGCTATGGTGAAAAAGGAAATATCTTCCGTTCAAAACTGGAAAGAAGCTTTCTGAGAAACTGCTCTGTGTTCTGATAATTCATCTCACAGAGTTACATCTTTCCCTTCAAGAAGCCTTTCGCTAAGGGTGTTCTTGTGGAATTGGCAAAGGGATATTTGGAAGCCCATAGAGGGCTATGGTGAAAAAGGAAATATCTTCCGTTCAAAAGTGGAAAGAAGCTTTCTGAGAAACTGCTCTGTGTTCTGTTAATTCATCTCACAGAGTTACATCTTTCCCTTCAAGAAGTCTTTTGCTAAGTCTGTTCTTGTGTAATTGGCAAGGGGATATTTGGAAGCCCATAGAGGGCTATGGTGAAAAAAGAAATATCTTCCGTTCAAAACTGGAAAGAAGCTTTCTGAGAAACTGCTCTGTGTTCTGTTAATTCATCTCACAGAGTTACATCTTTCCCTTCAAGAAACCTTTCGCTAAGGCTGTTCTTGTGGAATTCGCAAAGGGATATTTGGAAGCCCGTAGAGGGCTACGGTGAAAAAGGAAATATCTTCCGTTCAAAACTGGAAAGAAGCTTTCTGTGAAACTGCTCTGTGTTCTGTTAATTCATCTCACAGAGTTACATTTTTCCCTTCAAGAAGCCTTTCGCTAAGGCTGTTCTTGTGGAATTGGAAAAGGGATATTTGGAAGCCCATAGAGGGCTATGGTGAAAAAGGAAATATCTTCCGTTCAAAACTGGAAAGAAGCTTTCTGGGAAACTGCTCTGTGTTCTGTTAATTCATCTCACAGAGTTACATCTTTCCCTTCAAGAAGCCATTCTCTAAGGCTGTTCTTCTGGAATTGGCAAAGGGATATTTGGAATCCCATAGAGGGCTATGATGAAAAAGGAAATATCTTCCGTTCAAAACTGGAAAGAAGCTTTCTGAGAAACTGCTCTGTGTTCTGTTAATTCATCTCAAAGAGTTACATCTTTCCCTTCAAGAAGCCTTTAGCTAAGGCTGTTCTTGTGGAATTGGCAAAGGGATAATTGGAAGCCCATAGAGGGCTATGGTGAAAAAGGAAGTATCATCCGTTCAAAACTGGAAAGAAGCTTTCTGAGAAACTGCTCTGTGTTCTGTTAATTCATCTCACAGAGTTACATCTTTCCCTTCAAGAAGCCTTTCGCTAAGGCTGTTCTTGTGGAATTGGCAAAGGGATATTTGGAAGCCCATAGGGGGCTATGGTGAAAAAGGAAATAACTTCCGTTCAAACCTGGAAAGAAGCTTTCTGAGAAACTGCTCTGTGTTCTGTTAATTCATCTCACAGAGTTACATCTTTCCCCTCAAGAAGCCTTTCGCTAAGGCTGTTCTTGTGGAATTGGCAAAGGGATATTTGGAAGCCCATAGAGGGCTATGGTGAAAAAGGAAATACCTACCGTTCAAAACTGGAAAGAAGCTTTCTGAGAAACTGCTCTGTGTTCTGTTAATTCATCTCACAGAGTTACATCTTTCCCTTCAAGAAGCCTTTAGCTAAGGCTGTTCTTGTGGAATTGGCAAAGGGATAATTGGAAGCCCATAGAGGGCTATGGTGAAAAAGGAAGTATCATCCGTTCAAAACTGGAAAGAAGCTTTCTGAGAAACTGCTCTGTGTTCTGTTAATTCATCTCACAGAGTTACATCTTTCCCTTCAAGAAGCCTTTCGCTAAGGCTGTTCTTGTGGAATTGGCAAAGGGATATTTGGAAGCCCCTAGAGGGCTATGGTGAAAAAGGAAATATCTTCCGTTCAAAACTGGAAAGAAGCTTTCTGAGAAACTGTTCTGTGTTCTGTTAATTCGACTCACAGTGTTACATCTTTAATTTCAAGAAACCTTTCGCTAAAGCTGTTTCTGTGGAATTGGCAAGGGGATACTTGGAAGCCCATAGAGGGCTATGGTGAAAAACCAATATCTTCCGTACAAAACTGGAAAGAAGCTTTCTGAGAAACTGCTCTGTGTTCTGTTAATTCATCTCACAGAGTTACATCTTTCCCTTCAAGAAGCCTTTCGCTAAGGCTGTTCTTGTGGAATTGGCAAAGGGATATTTGGAAGCCCATAGAGGGCTATGGTAAAAAAGGAAATATCTTCCGTTCAAAACTGGAAAGAAGCTTTCTGAGAAACTGCTCTGTGTTCTGTTAATTCATCTCAGAGAGTTATATCTTTCCCTTCAAGAAGCCTTTCGCTAAGGCTGTTCTTGTGGAATTGGCAAAGGGATATTTGGAAGCCCATAGAGGGCTATGGTGAAAAAGGAAATACCTACCGTTCAAAACTGGAAAGAAGCTTTCTGAGAAACTGCTCTGTGTTCTGTTAATTCATCTCACAGAGTTACATCTTTCCCTTCAAGAAGCCTTTAGCTAAGGCTGTTCTTGTGGAAGTGGTAAAGGGATAATTGGAAGCCCATAGAGGGCTATGGTGAAAAAGGAAGTATCATCCCTTCAAAACTGGAAAGAAGCTTTCTGAGAAACTGCTCTGTGTTCTGTTAATTCATCTCACAGAGTTACATCTTTCCCTTCAAGAAACCTTTCGCTAAGGCTGTTCTTGTGGAATTGGCAAAGGGATATTTGTAAGCCCCTAGAGGGCTATGGTGAAAAAGGAAATATCTTCCGTTCAAAACTGGAAAGAAGCTTTCTGAGAAACTGTTCTGTGTTCTGTTAATTCGTCTCACAGTGTTACATCTTTCCTTTCAAGAAACCTTTCGCTAAAGCTGTTTCTGTGGAATTGGCAAGGGGATACTTGGAAGCCCATAGAGGGCTATGGTGAAAAACAAATATCTTCCGTACAAAACTGGAAAGAAGCTTTCTGAGAAACTGCTCTGTGTTCTGTTAATTCATCTCACAGAGTTACATCTTTCCCTTCAAGAAGCCTTTCGCTAAGGCTGTTCTTGTGGAATTGGCAAAGGGATATTTGGAAGCCCATAGAGGGCTATGGTAAAAAAGGAAATATCTTCCGTTCAAAACTGGAAAGAAGCTTTCTGAGAAACTGCTCTGTGTTCTGTTAATTCATCTCAGAGAGTTATATCTTTCCCTTCAAGAAGCCTTTCGCTAAGGCTGTTCTTGTGGAATTGGCAAAGGGATATTTGGAAGCCCATAGAGGGCTATGGTGAAAAAGGAAATATCTTCCGTTCAAAACTGGAAAGAAGCTTTCTGAGAAACTGCTCTGTGTTCTGTTAATTCATCTCACAGAGTTACATCTTTCCCTTCAAGAAGCCTTTCGCTAAGGCTGTTCTTGTGGAATTGGCAAAGGGATATTTGGAAGCCCATAGAGGGCTAAGGTGAAAAAGGAAATATCTTCCGTTCAAAACTGGAAAGAAGCTTTCTGAGAAACTGCTCTGTGTTCTGTTAATTCATCTCACAGAGTTACATCTTTCCCTTCAAGAAGCCTTTCGCTAAGGCTGTTCTTGTGGAATTGGCAAAGGGATATTTGGAAGCCCATAGAGGGCTATGGTGAAAAAGGAAATATCTTCCGTTCAAAACTGGAAAGAAGCTTTCTGAGAAACTGCTCTGTGTTCTGTTAATTCATCTCACATAGTTACATCTTTCCCTTCAAGAAGTCTTTCGCTCTGGCTGTTCTTGTGGAATTGGCAAGGGGATATTTGGAAGCCCATAGAGGGCTATGGTGAAAAAGGAAATATCTTCCGTTCAAAACTGGAAAGAAGCTTTCTGAGAAACTGCTCTGTGTTCTGTTAATTCATCTCACAGAGTTACATCTTTCCCTTCAAGAAGCCTTTCGCTAAGGCTGTTCTTGTGGAATTGGCAAAGGGATAATTGGAAGCCCATAGAGGGCTATGGTGAAAAAGGAAGTATCATCCGTTCAAAACTGGAAAGAAGCTTTCTGAGAAACTGCTCTGTGTTCTGTTAATTCATCTCACAGAGTTACATCTTTCCCTTCAAGAAGCCTTTCGCTAAGGCTGTTCTTGTGGAATTGGCAAAGGGATATTTGGAAGCCCCTAGAGGGCTATGGTGAAAAAGGAAATATCTTCCGTTCAAAACTGGAAAGAAGCTTTCTGAGAAACTGTTCTGTGTTCTGTTAATTCGTCTCACAGAGTTACATCTTTCCCTTCAAGAAGCCTTTAGCTAAGGCTGTTCTTGTGGAATTGGCAAAGGGATAATTGGAAGCCCATAGAGGGCTATGGTGAAAAAGGAAGTATCATCCCTTCAAAACTGGAAAGAAGCTTTCTGAGAAACTGCTCTGTGTTCTGTTAATTCATCTCACAGAGTTACATCTTTCCCTTCAAGAAACCTTTCGCTAAGGCTGTTCTTGTGGAATTGGCAAAGGGATATTTGTAAGCCCCTAGAGGGCTATGGTGAAAAAGGAAATATCTTCCGTTCAAAACTGGAAAGAAGCTTTCTGAGAAACTGTTCTGTGTTCTGTTAATTCGTCTCACAGTGTTACATCTTTCCTTTCAAGAAACCTTTCGCTAAAGCTGTTTCTGTGGAATTGGCAAGGGGATACTTGGAAGCCCATAGAGGGCTATGGTGAAAAACAAATATCTTCCGTACAAAACTGGAAAGAAGCTTTCTGAGAAACTGCTCTGTGTTCTGTTAATTCATCTCACAGAGTTACATCTTTCCCTTCAAGAAGCCTTTCGTTAAGGCTGTTCTTGTGGAATTGGCAAAGGGATATTTGGAAGCCCATAGAGGGCTATGGTAAAAAAGGAAATATCTTCCGTTCAAAACTGGAAAGAAGCTTTCTGAGAAACTGCTCTGTGTTCTGTTATTTCATCTCAGAGAGTTATATCTTTCCCTTCAAGAAGCCTTTCGCTAAGGCTGTTCTTGTGGAATTGGCAAAGGGATATTTGGAAGCCCATAGAGGGCTATGGTGAAAAAGGAAATATCTTCCGTTCAAAACTGGAAAGAAGCTTTCTGAGAAACTGCTCTGTGTTCTGTTAATTCATCTCACAGAGTTACATCTTTCCCTACAAGAAGCCTTTCGCTAAGGCTGGTCTTGTGGAATTGGCAAAGGGATATTTGGAAGCCCATAGAGGGCTATGGTGAAAAAGGAAATATCTTCCGTTCAAAACTGGAAAGAAGCCTTCTGAGAAACTGCTCTGTGTTCTGTTAATTCATCTCACAGAGTTACATCTTTCCCTTCAAGAAACCTTTCGCTAAGGCTGTTCTTGTGGAATTGGCAAAGGGATATTTGGAAGCCCATAGAGGGCTATGGTGAAAAAGGAAATATCTTCCGTTCAAAACTGGAAAGAAGCTTTCTGAGAAACTGCTCTGTGTTCTGTTAATTCATCTCACATAGTTACATCTTTCCCTTCAAGAAGTCTTTCGCTCTGGCTGTTCTTGTGGAATTGGCAAGGGGATATTTGGAAGCCCATAGAAGGCTATGGTGAAAAAGGAAATATCTTCCGTTCAAAACTGGAAAGAAGCTTTCTGAGAAACTGCTCTGTGTTCTGTTAATTCATCTCACAGAGTTACATCTTTCCCTTCAAGAAGCCTTTCGCTAAGGCTCTTCTTGTGGAATTGGAAAAGGGATATTTGGAAGCCCAAAGAGGGCTATGGTGAAAAAGGAAATATCTTCCGTTCAAAACTGGAAAGAAGCTTTCTGGGAAACTGCTCTGTGTTCTGTTAATTCATCTCACAGAGTTACATCTTTCCCTTCAAGAAGCCTTTCGCTAAGGCTGTTCTTCTGGAATTGGCAAAGGGATATTTGGAATCCCATAGAGGGCTATGATGAAAAAGGAAATATCTTCCGTTCAAAACTGGAAAGAAGCTTTCTGAGAAACTGCTCTGTGTTCTGTTAATTCATCTCACAGAGCTATATCTTTCCCTTCAAGAAGCCTTTCGCTAAGGCTGTTCTTGTGGAATTGGCAAAGGGATATTTGGAAGCCCATAGAGGGCTATGGTGAAAAAGGAAATATCTTCCGTTCAAAACTGGAAAGAAGCTTTCTGAGAAACTGCTCTGTGTTCTGTTAATTCATCTCACAGAGTTACATCTTTCCCTACAAGAAGCCTTTCGCTAAGGCTGGTCTTGTGGAATTGGCAAAGGGATATTTGGAAGCCCATAGAGGGCTATGGTGAAAAAGGAAATATCTTCCGTTCAAAACTGGAAAGAAGCTTTCTGAGAAACTGCTCTGTGTTCTGTTAATTCATCTCACAGAGTTACATCTTTCCCTTCATGAAGCCTTTCGCTAAGGCTGTTCTTGTGGAATTCGCAAAGGGATATTTGGAAGCCCATAGAGGGCTATGGCGAAAAAGGAAATATCTTCCGTTCAAAACTGGAAAGAAGCTTTCTGAGAAACTGCTCTGTGTTCTGATAATTCATCTCACAGAGTTACATCTTTCCCTTCAAGAAGCCTTTCGCTAAGGGTGTTCTTGTGGAATTGGCAAAGGGATATTTGGAAGCCCATAGAGGGCTATGGTGAAAAAGGAAATATCTTCCGTTCAAAAGTGGAAAGAAGCTTTCTGAGAAACTGCTCTGTGTTCTGTTAATTCATCTCACAGAGTTACATCTTTCCCTTCAAGAAGTCTTTTGCTAAGTCTGTTCTTGTGTAATTGGCAAGGGGATATTTGGAAGCCCATAGAGGGCTATGGTGAAAAAAGAAATATCTTCCGTTCAAAACTGGAAAGAAGCTTTCTGAGAAACTGCTCTGTGTTCTGTTAATTCATCTCACAGAGTTACATCTTTCCCTTCAAGAAACCTTTCGCTAAGGCTGTTCTTGTGGAATTCGCAAAGGGATATTTGGAAGCCCGTAGAGGGCTACGGTGAAAAAGGAAATATCTTCCGTTCAAAACTGGAAAGAAACTTTCTGGGAAACTGCTCTGTGTTCTGTTAATTCATCTCACAGAGTTACATTTTTCCCTTCAAGAAGCCTTTCGCTAAGGCTGTTCTTGTGGAATTGGAAAAGGGATATTTGGAAGCCCATAGAGGGCTATGGTGAAAAAGGAAATATCTTCCGTTCAAAACTGGAAAGAAGCTTTCTGGGAAACTGCTCTGTGTTCTGTTAATTCATCTCACAGAGTTACATCTTTCCCTTCAAGAAGCCTTTCGCTAAGGCTGTTCTTGTGGAATTGGCAAAGGGATATTTGGAAGCCCATAGAGGGCTATGGTGAAAAAGGAAATATCTTCCGTTCAAAAGTGGAAAGAAACTTTCTGAGAAACTGCTCTGTGTTCTGTTAATTCATCTCACAGAGTTACATCTTTCCCTTCAAGAAGTCTTTCGCTAAGGCTGTTCTTGTGCAATTGGCAAGGGGATATTTGGAAGCCCATAGAGGGCTATGGTGAAAAAGGAAATATCTTCCGTTCAAAACTGGAAAGAAGCCTTCTGAGAAACTGCTCTGTGTTCTGTTAATTCATCTCACAGAGTTACATCTTTCCCTTCAAGAAACCTTTCGCTAAGGCTGTTCTTGTGGAATTCGCAAAGGGATATTTGGAAGCCCATAGAGGGCTACGGTGAAAAAGGAAATATCTTCCGTTCACAATTGGAAAGAAGCGTTCTGAGAAACTGCTCTGTGTTCTGTTAATTCATCTCACAGAGTTACATCTTTCCCTTCAAGAAGCCTTTCGCTAAGGCTGTTCTTGTGGAATTGGCAAAGGGATATTTGGAAGCCCATAGAGGGATACGGTAAAAAAGGAAATATCTTCCGTTCAAAACTGGAAAGAAGCTTTCTGAGAAACTGCTCTGTGTTCTGTTAATTCATCTCAGAGTGTTATATCTTTCCCTTCAAGAAGCCTTTCGCTAAGGCTGTTCTTGTGGAATTGGCAAAGGGATATTTGGAAGCCCATAGAGGGCTATGGTGAAAAAGGAAATATCTTCCGTGCAAAACTGGAAAGAAGCTTTCTGAGAAACTGCTCTGTGTTCTGTTAATTCATCTCACAGAGTTACATCTTTCCCTTCAAGAAGCCTTTCGCTAAGGCTGTTCTTGTGGAATTGGCAAAGGGATATTTGGAAGCCCATAGAGGGCTATGGTGAAAAAGGAAATATCTTCCGTTCACAACTGGAAAGAAGCTTTCTGAGAAACTGCTCTGTGTTCTGTTAATTCATCTCACATAGTTACATCTTTCCCTTCAAGAAGTCTTTCGCTCTGGCTGTTCTTGTGGAATTGGCAAGGGGATATTTGGAAGCCCATAGAGGGCTATGGTGAAAAAGGAAATATCTTCCGTTCAAAACTGGAAAGAAGCTTTCTGAGAAACTGCTCTGTGTTCTGTTAATTCATCTCACAGAGTTACATCTTTCCCTTCAAGAAGCCTTTCGCTAAGGCTGTTCTTGTGGAATTGGCAAAGGGATATTTGGAAGCCCATAGAGGGCTAAGGTGAAAAAGGAAATATCTTCCGTTCAAAACTGGAAAGAAGCTTTCTGAGAAACTGCTCTGTGTTCTGTTAATTCATCTCACAGAGTTACATCTTTCCCTTCAAGAAGCCTTTCGCTAAGGCTGTTCTTGTGGAATTGGCAAAGGGATATTTGGAAGCCCATAGAGGGCTATGGTGAAAAAGGAAATATCTTCCGTTCAAAACTGGAAAGAAGCTTTCTGAGAAACTGCTCTGTGTTCTGTTAATTCATGTCACATAGTTACATCTTTCCCTTCAAGAAGTCTTTCGCTCTGGCTGTTCTTGTGGAATTGGCAAGGGGATATTTGGAAGCCCATAGAGGGCTATGGTGAAAAAGGAAATATCTTCCGTTCAAAACTGGAAAGAAGCTTTCTGAGAAACTGCTCTGTGTTCTGTTAATTCATCTCACAGAGTTACATCTTTCCCTTCAAGAAGCCTTTCGCTAAGGCTGTTCTTGTGGAATTGGCAAAGGGATAATTGGAAGCCCATAGAGGGCTATGGTGAAAAAGGAAGTATCATCCGTTCAAAACTGGAAAGAAGCTTTCTGAGAAACTGCTCTGTGTTCTGTTAATTCATCTCACAGAGTTACATCTTTCCCTTCAAGAAGCCTTTCGCTAAGGCTGTTCTTGTGGAATTGGCAAAGGGATATTTGGAAGCCCCTAGAGGGCTATGGTGAAAAAGGAAATATCTTCCGTTCAAAACTGGAAAGAAGCTTTCTGAGAAACTGTTCTGTGTTCTGTTAATTCGTCTCACAGTGTTACATCTTTCCTTTCAAGAAACCTTTCGCTAAAGCTGTTTCTGTGGAATTGGCAAGGGGATACTTGGAAGCCCATAGAGGGCTATGGTGAAAAACAAATATCTTCCGTACAAAACTGGAAAGAAGCTTTCTGAGAAACTGCTCTGTGTTCTGTTAATTCATCTCACAGAGTTACATCTTTCCCTTCAAGAAGCCTTTCGCTAAGTCTGTTCTTGTGGAATTGGCAAAGGGATATTTGGAAGCCCATAGAGGGCTATGGTAAAAAAGGAAATATCTTCCGTTCAAAACTGGAAAGAAGCTTTCTGAGAAACTGATCTGTGTTCTGTTAATTCATCTCAGAGAGTTATATCTTTCCCTTCAAGAAGCCTTTCGCTAAGGCTGTTCTTGTGGAATTGGCAAGGGGATATTTGGAAGCCCATAGAGGGCTATGGTGAAAAAGGAAATATCTTCCGTTCAAAACTGGAAAGAAGCTTTCTGAGAAACTGCTCTGTGTTCTGTTAATTCATCTCACAGAGTTACATCTTTCCCTACAAGAAGCCTTTCGCTAAGGCTGGTCTTGTGGAATTGGCAAAGGGATATTTGGAAGCCCATAGAGCGCTATGGTGAAAAAGGAAATATCTTCCGTTCAAAACTGGAAAGAAGCTTTCTGAGAAACTGCTCTGTGTTCTGTTAATTCATCTCACAGAGTTACATCTTTCCCTTCATGAAGCCTTTCGCTAAGGCTGTTCTTGTGGAATTCGCAAAGGGATATTTGGAAGCCCATAGAGGGCTATGGCGAAAAAGGAAATATCTTCCGTTCAAAACTGGAAAGAAGCTTTCTGAGAAACTGCTCTGTGTTCTGATAATTCATCTCACAGAGTTACATCTTTCCCTTCAAGAAGCCTTTCGCTAAGGGTGTTCTTGTGGAATTGGCAAAGGGATATTTGGAAGCCCATAGAGGGCTATGGTGAAAAAGGAAATATCTTCCGTTCAAAAGTGGAAAGAAGCTTTCTGAGAAACTGCTCTGTGTTCTGTTAATTCATCTCACAGAGTTACATCTTTCCCTTCAAGAAGTCTTTTGCTAAGTCTGTTCTTGTGTAATTGGCAAGGGGATATTTGGAAGCCCATAGAGGGCTATGGTGAAAAAAGAAATATCTTCCGTTCAAAACTGGAAAGAAGCTTTCTGAGAAACTGCTCTGTGTTCTGTTAATTCATCTCACAGAGTTACATCTTTCCCTTCAACAAACCTTTCGCTAAGGCTGTTCTTGTGGAATTCGCAAAGGGATATTTGGAAGCCCGTAGAGGGCTACGGTGAAAAAGGAAATATCTTCCGTTCAAAACTGGAAAGAAGCTTTCTGTGAAACTGCTCTGTGTTCTGTTAATTCATCTCACAGAGTTACATTTTTCCCTTCAAGAAGCCTTTCGCTAAGGCTGTTCTTGTGGAATTGGAAAAGGGATATTTGGAAGCCCATAGAGGGCTATGGTGAAAAAGGAAATATCTTCCGTTCAAAACTGGAAAGAAGCTTTCTGGGAAACTGCTCTGTGTTCTGTTAATTCATCTCACAGAGTTACATCTTTCCCTTCAAGAAGCCTTTCGCTAAGGCTGTTCTTGTGGAATTGGCAAAGGGATATTTGGAAGCCCATAGAGGGCTATGGTGAAAAAGGAAATATCTTCCGTTCAAAAGTGGAAAGAAACTTTCTGAGAAACTGCTCTGTGTTCTGTTAATTCATCTCACAGAGTTACATCTTTCCCTTCAAGAAGTCTTTCGCTAAGGCTGTTCTTGTGCAATTGGCAAGGGGATATTTGGAAGCCCATAGAGGGCTATGGTGAAAAAGGAAATATCTTCCGTTCAAAACTGGAAAGAAGCCTTCTGAGAAACTGCTCTGTGTTCTGTTAATTCATCTCACAGAGTTACATCTTTCCCTTCAAGAAGCCTTTCGCTAAGGCTGTTCTTGTGGAATTGGCAAAGGGATATTTGGAAGCCCATAGAGGGCTATGGTGAAAAAGGAAATATCTTCCGTTCAAAAGTGGAAAGAAACTTTCTGAGAAACTGCTCTGTGTTCTGTTAATTCATCTCACAGAGTTACATCTTTCCCTTCAAGAAGTCTTTCGCTAAGGCTGTTCTTGTGCAATTGGCAAGGGGATATTTGGAAGCCCATAGAGGGCTATGGTGAAAAAGGAAATATCTTCCGTTCAAAACTGGAAAGAAGCCTTCTGAGAAAGTGCTCTGTGTTCTGTTAATTCATCTCACAGAGTTACATCTTTCCCTTCAAGAAACCTTTCGCTAAGGCTGTTCTTGTGGAATTCGCAAAGGGATATTTGGAAGCCCATAGAGGGCTACGGTGAAAAAGGAAATATCTTCCGTTCACAACTGGAAAGAAGCGTTCTGAGAAACTGCTCTGTGTTCTGTTAATTCATCTCACAGAGTTACATCTTTCCCTTCAAGAAGCCTTTCGCTAAGGCTGTTCTTGTGGAATTGGCAAAGGGATATTTGGAAGCCCATAGAGGGATATGGTAAAAAAGGAAATATCTTCCGTTCAAAACTGGAAAGAAGCTTTCTGAGAAACTGCTCTGTGTTCTGTTAATTCATCTCAGAGAGTTATATCTTTCCCTTCAAGAAGCCTTTCGCTAAGGCTGTTCTTGTGGAATTGGCAAAGGGATATTTGGAAGCCCATAGAGGGCTATGGTGAAAAAGGAAATATCTTCCGTTCAAAACTGGAAAGAAGCTTTCTGAGAAACTGCTCTGTGTTCTGTTAATTCATCTCACAGAGTTACATCTTTCCCTTCAAGAAGCCTTTCGCTAAGGCTGTTTTTGTGGAATTGGCAAAGGGATATTTGGAAGCCCATAGAGGGCTATGGTGAAAAAGGAAATATCTTCCGTTCACAACTGGAAAGAAGCTTTCTGAGAAACTGCTCTGTGTTCTGTTAATTCATCTCACATAGTTACATCTTTCCCTTCAAGAAGTCTTTCGCTCTGGCTGTTCTTGTGGAATTGGCAAGGGGATATTTGGAAGCCCATAGAGGGCTATGGTGAAAAAGGAAATATCTTCCGTTCAAAACTGGAAAGAAGCTTTCTGAGAAACTGCTCTGTGTTCTGTTAATTCATCTCACAGAGTTACATCTTTCCCTTCAAGAAGCCTTTCGCTAAGGCTGTTCTTGTGGAATTGGCAAAGGGATATTTGGAAGCCCATAGAGGGCTAAGGTGAAAAAGGAAATATCTTCCGTTCAAAACTGGAAAGAAGCTTTCTGAGAAACTGCTCTGTGTTCTGTTAATTCATCTCACAGAGTTACATCTTTCCCTTCAAGAAGCCTTTCGCTAAGGCTGTTCTTGTGGAATTGGCAAAGGGATATTTGGAAGCCCATAGAGGGCTATGGTGAAAAAGGAAATATCTTCCGTTCAAAACTGGAAAGAAGCTTTCTGAGAAACTGCTCTGTGTTCTGTTAATTCATCTCACATAGTTACATCTTTCCCTTCAAGAAGTCTTTCGCTCTGGCTGTTCTTGTGGAATTGGCAAGGGGATATTTGGAAGCCCATAGAGGGCTATGGTGAAAAAGGAAATATCTTCCGTTCAAAACTGGAAAGAAGCTTTCTGAGAAACTGCTCTGTGTTCTGTTAATTCATCTCACAGAGTTACATCTTTCCCTTCAAGAAGCCTTTCGCTAAGGCTCTTCTTGTGGAATTGGAAAAGGGATATTTGGAAGCCCATAGAGGGCTATGGTGAAAAAGGAAATATCTTCCGTTCAAAACTGGAAAGAAGTTTTCTGGGAAACTGCTCTGTGTTCTGTTAATTCATCTCACAGAGTTACATCTTTCCCTTCAAGAAGCCTTTCGCTAAGGCTGTTCTTCTGGAATTGGCAAAGGGATATTTGGAAGCCCATAGAGGGCTATGGTGAAAAAGGAAATATCTTCCGTTCAAAATTGGAAAGAAGCTTTCTGAGAAACTGCTCTGTGTTCTGTTAATTCATCTCACAGAGTTACATCTTTCCCTTCAAGAAGTCTTTTGCTAAGTCTGTTCTTGTGTAATTGGCAAGGGGATATTTGGAAGCCCATAGAGGGCTATGGTGAAAAAAGAAATATCTTCCGTTCAAAACTGGAAAGAAGCTTTCTGAGAAACTGCTCTGTGTTCTGTTAATTCATCTCACAGAGTTACATCTTTCCCTTCAAGAAACCTTTCGCTAAGGCTGTTCTTGTGGAATTCGCAAAGGGATATTTGGAAGCCCGTAGAGGGCTACGGTGAAAAAGGAAATATCTTCCGTTCAAAACTGGAAAGAAGCTTTCTGTGAAACTGCTCTGTGTTCTGTTAATTCATCTCACAGAGTTACATTTTTCCCTTCAAGAAGCCTTTCGCTAAGGCTGTTCTTGTGGAATTGGAAAAGGGATATTTGGAAGCCCATAGAGGGCTATGGTGAAAAAGGAAATATCTTCCGTTCAAAACTGGAAAGAAGCTTTCTGGGAAACTGCTCTGTGTTCTGTTAATTCATCTCACAGAGTTACATCTTTCCCTTCAAGAAGCCTTTCGCTAAGGCTGTTCTTGTGGAATTGGCAAAGGGATATTTGGAAGCCCATAGAGGGCTATGGTGAAAAAGGAAATAACTTCCGTTCAAACCTGGAAAGAAGCTTTCTGAGAAACTGCTCTGTGTTCTGTTAATTCATCTCACAGAGTTACATCTTTCCCCTCAAGAAGCCTTTCGCTAAGGCTGTTCTTGTGGAATTGGCAAAGGGATATTTGGAAGCCCATAGAGGGCTATGGTGAAAAAGGAAATACCTACCGTTCAAAACTGGAAAGAAGCTTTCTGAGAAACTGCTCTGTGTTCTGTTAATTCATCTCACAGAGTTACATCTTTCCCTTCAAGAAGCCTTTAGCTAAGGCTGTTCTTGTGGAATTGGCAAAGGGATAATTGGAAGCCCATAGAGGGCTATGGTGAAAAAGGAAGTATCATCCGTTCAAAACTGGAAAGAAGCTTTCTGAGAAACTGCTATGTGTTCTGTTAATTCATCTCACAGAGTTACATCTTTCCCTTCAAGAAGCCTTTCGCTAAGGCTGTTCTTGTGGAATTGGCAAAGGGATATTTGGAAGCCCCTAGAGGGCTATGGTGAAAAAGGAAATATCTTCCGTTCAAAACTGGAAAGAAGCTTTCTGAGAAACTGTTCTGTTTTCTGTTAATTCGTCTCACAGTGTTACATCTTTCCTTTCAAGAAACCTTTCGCTAAAGCTGTTTCTGTGGAATTGGCAAGGGGATACTTGGAAGCCCATAGAGGGCTATGGTGAAAAACCAATATCTTCCGTACAAAACTGGAAAGAAGCTTTCTGAGAAACTGCTCTGTGTTCTGTTAATTCATCTCACAGAGTTACATCTTTCCCTTCAAGAAGCCTTTCGCTAAGGCTGTTCTTGTGGAATTGGCAAAGGGATATTTGGAAGCCCATAGAGGGCTATGGTAAAAAAGGAAATATCTTCCGTTCAAAACTGGAAAGAAGCTTTCTGAGAAACTGCTCTGTGTTCTGTTAATTCATCTCAGAGAGTTATATCTTTCCCTTCAAGAAGCCTTTCGCTAAGGCTGTTCTTGTGGAATTGGCAAAGGGATATTTGGAAGCCCATAGATGGCTATGGTGAAAAAGGAAATATCTTCCGTTCAAAACTGGAAAGAAGCTTTCTGAGAAACTGCTCTGTGTTCTGTTAATTCATCTCACAGAGTTACATCTTTCCCTTCAAGAAGCCTTTCGCTAAGGCTGTTCTTGTGGAATTGGCAAAGGGATATTTGGAAGCCCATAGAGGGCTATGGTGAAAAAGGAAATATCTTCCGTTCAAAACTGGAAAGAAGCTTTCTGAGAAACTGCTCTGTGTTCTGTTAATTCATCTCACATAGTTACATCTTTCCCTTCAAGAAGTCTTTCGCTCTGGCTGTTCTTGTGGAATTGGCAAGGGGATATTTGGAAGCCCATAGAGGGCTATGGTGAAAAAGGAAATATCTTCCGTTCAAAACAGGAAAGAAGCTTTCTGAGAAACTGCTCTGTGTTCTGTTAATTCATCTCACAGAGTTACATCTTTCCCTTCAAGAAGCCTTTCGCTAAGGCTGTTCTTGTGGAATTGGAAAAGGGATATTTGGAAGCCCATAGAGGGCTATGGTGAAAAAGGAAATATCTTCCGTTCAAAACTGGAAAGAAGCTTTCTGGGAAACTGCTCTGTGTTCTGTTAATTCATCCCACAGAGTTACATCTTTCCCTTCAAGAAGCCTTTCGCTAAGGCTGTTCTTCTGGAATTGGCAAAGGGATATTTGGAATCCCATAGAGGGCTATGATGAAAAAGGAAATATCTTCCGTTCAAAACTGGAAAGAAGCTTTCTGAGAAACTGCTCTGTGTTCTGTTAATTCATCTCACAGAGTTATATCTTTCCCTTCAAGAAGCCTTTCGCTAAGGCTGTTCTTGTGGAATTGGCAAAGGGATATTTGGAAGCCCATAGAGGGCTATGGTGGAAAAGGAAATATCTTCCGCTTAACACTGGAAAGAAGCTTTCTGAGAAACTGCTCTTGTTCTGTTAATTCATCTCACAGAGTTACATCTTTCCCTTCAAGAAGCCTTTCGCTAAGGCTGTTCTTGTGGAATTGGCAAAGGGATAATTGGAAGCCCATAGAGGGCTATGGTGAAAAAGGAAGTATCATCCGTTCAAAACTGGAAAGAAGCTTTCTGAGAAACTGCTCTGTGTTCTGTTAATTCATCTCACAGAGTTACATCTTTCCCTTCAAGAAGCCTTTCGCTAAGGCTGTTCTTGTGGAATTGGCAAAGGGATATTTGGAAGCCCCTAGAGGGCTATGGTGAAAAAGGAAATATCTTCCGTTCAAAACTGGAAAGAAGCTTTCTGAGAAACTGTTCTGTGTTCTGTTAATTCGTCTCACAGTGTTACATCTTTCCTTTCAAGAAACCTTTCGCTAAAGCTGTTTCTGTGGAATTGGCAAGGGGATACTTGGAAGCCCATAGAGGGCTATGGTGAAAAACAAATATCTTCCGTACAAAACTGGAAAGAAGCATTCTGAGAAACTGCTCTGTGTTCTGTTAATTCATCTCACAGAGTTACATCTTTCCCTTCAAGAAGCCTTTCGCTAAGGCTGTTCTTGTGGAATTGGCAAAGGGATATTTGGAAGCCCCCAGAGGGCTATGGTAAAAAAGGAAATATCTTCCGTTCAAAACTGGAAAGAAGCTTTCTGAGAAACTGCTCTGTGTTCTGTTAATTCATCTCAGAGAGTTATATCTTTCCCTTCAAGAAGCCTTTCGCTAAGGCTGTTCTTGTGGAATTGGCAAAGGGATATTTGGAAGCCCATAGAGGGCTATGGTGAAAAAGGAAATATCTTCCGTTCAAAACTGGAAAGAAGCTTTCTGAGAAACTGCTCTGTGTTCTGTTAATTCATCTCACAGAGTTACATCTTTCCCTACAAGAAGCCTTTCGCTAAGGCTGGTCTTGTGGAATTGGCAAAGGGATATTTGGAAGCCCATAGAGCGCTATGGTGAAAAAGGAAATATCTTCCGTTCAAAACTGGAAAGAAGCTTTCTGAGAAACTGCTCTGTGTTCTGTTAATTCATCTCACAGAGTTACATCTTTCCCTTCATGAAGCCTTTCGCTAAGGCTGTTCTTGTGGAATTCGCAAAGGGATATTTGGAAGCCCATAGAGGGCTATGGCGAAAAAGGAAATATCTTCCGTTCAAAAGTGGAAAGAAGCTTTCTGAGAAACTGCTCTGTGTTCTGATAATTCATCTCACAGAGTTACATCTTTCCCTTCAAGAAGCCTTTCGCTAAGGGTGTTCTTGTGGAATTGGCTAAGGGATATTTGGAAGCCCATAGAGGTCTATGGTGAAAAAGGAAATATCTTCCGTTCAAAAGTGGAAAGAAGCTTTCTGAGAAACTGCTCTGTGTTCTGTTAATTCATCTCACAGAGTTACATCTTTCCCTTCAAGAAGTCTTTTGCTAAGTCTGTTCTTGTGTAATTGGCAAGGGGATATTTGGAAGCCCATAGAGGGCTATGGTGAAAAAAGAAATATCTTCCGTTCAAAACTGGAAAGAAGCTTTCTGAGAAACTGCTCTGTGTTCTGTTAATTCATCTCACAGAGTTACATCTTTCCCTTCAACAAACCTTTCGCTAAGGCTGTTCTTGTGGAATTCGCAAAGGGATATTTGGAAGCCCGTAGAGGGCTACGGTGAAAAAGGAAATATCTTCCGTTCAAAACTGGAAAGAAGCTTTCTGTGAAACTGCTCTGTGTTCTGTTAATTCATCTCACAGAGTTACATTTTTCCCTTCAAGAAGCCTTTCGCTAAGGCTGTTCTTGTGGAATTGGAAAAGGGATATTTGGAAGCCCATAGAGGGCTATGGTGAAAAAGGAAATATCTTCCGTTCAAAACTGGAAAGAAGCTTTCTGGGAAACTGCTCTGTGTTCTGTTAATTCATCTCACAGAGTTACATCTTTCCCTTCAAGAAGCCTTTCGCTAAGGCTGTTCTTGTGGAATTGGCAAAGGGATATTTGGAAGCCCATAGAGGGCTATGGTGAAAAAGGAAATATCTTCCGTTCAAAAGTGGAAAGAAACTTTCTGAGAAACTGCTCTGTGTTCTGTTAATTCATCTCACAGAGTTACATCTTTCCCTTCAAGAAGTCTTTCGCTAAGGCTGTTCTTGTGCAATTGGCAAGGGGATATTTGGAAGCCCATAGATGGCTATGGTGAAAAAGGAAATATCTTCCGTTCAAAACTGGAAAGAAGCCTTCTGAGAAACTGCTCTGTGTTCTGTTAATTCATCTCACAGAGTTACATCTTTCCCTTCAAGAAACCTTTCGCTAAGGCTGTTCTTGTGGAATTCGCAAAGGGATATTTGGAAGCCCATAGAGGGCTACGGTGAAAAAGGAAATATCTTTCGTTCACAACTGGAAAGAAGCGTTCTGAGAAACTGCTCTGTGTTCTGTTAATTCATCTCACAGAGTTACATCTTTCCCTTCAAGAAGCCTTTCGCTAAGGCTGTTCTTGTGGAATTGGCAAAGGGATATTTGGAAGCCCATAGAGGGATATGGTAAAAAAGGAAATATCTTCCGTTCAAAACTGGAAAGAAGCTTTCTGAGAAACTGCTCTGTGTTCTGTTAATTCATCTCAGAGAGTTATATCTTTCCCTTCAAGAAGCCTTTCGCTAAGGCTGTTCTTGTGGAATTGGCAAAGGGATATTTGGAAGCCCATAGAGGGCTATGGTGAAAAAGGAAATATCTTCCGTTCAAAACTGGAAAGAAGCTTTCTGAGAAACTGCTCTGTGTTCTGTTAATTCATCTCACAGAGTTACATCTTTCCCTTCAAGAAGCCTTTCGCTAAGGCTGTTCTTGTGGAATTGGCAAAGGGATATTTGGAAGCCCATAGAGGGCTATGGTGAAAAAGGAAATATCTTCCGTTCACAACTGGAAAGAAGCTTTCGGAGAAACTGCTCTGTGTTCTGTTAATTCATCTCACATAGTTACATCTTTCCCTTCAAGAAGTCTTTCGCTCTGGCTGTTCTTGTGGAATTGGCAAGGGGATATTTGGAAGCCCATAGAGGGCTATGGTGAAAAAGGAAATATCTTCCGTTCAAAACTGGAAAGAAGCTTTCTGAGAAACTGCTCTGTGTTCTGTTAATTCATCTCACAGAGTTACATCTTTCCCTTCAAGAAGCCTTTCGCTAAGGCTGTTCTTGTGGAATTGGCAAAGGGATATTTGGAAGCCCATAGAGGGCTAAGGTGAAAAAGGAAATATCTTCCGTTCAAAACTGGAAAGAAGCTTTCTGAGAAACTGCTCTGTGTTCTGTTAATTCATCTCACAGAGTTACATCTTTCCCTTCAAGAAGCCTTTCGCTAAGGCTGTTCTTGTGGAATTGGCAAAGGGATATTTGGAAGCCCATAGAGGGCTATGGTGAAAAAGGAAATATCTTCCGTTCAAAACTGGAAAGAAGCTTTCTGAGAAACTGCTCTGTGTTCTGTTAATTCATCTCACATAGTTACATCTTTCCCTTCAAGAAGTCTTTCGCTCTGGCTGTTCTTGTGGAATTGGCAAGGGGATATTTGGAAGCCCATAGAGGGCTATGGTGAAAAAGGAAATATCTTCCGTTCAAAACTGGAAAGAAGCTTTCTGAGAAACTGCTCTGTGTTCTGTTAATTCATCTCACAGAGTTACATCTTTCCCTTCAAGAAGCCTTTCGCTAAGGCTCTTCTTGTGGAATTGGAAAAGGGATATTTGGAAGCCCATAGAGGGCTATGGTGAAAAAGGAAATATCTTCCGTTCAAAACTGGAAAGAAGCTTTCTGGGAAACTGCTCTGTGTTCTGTTAATTCATCTCACAGAGTTACATCTTTCCCTTCAAGAAGCCTTTCGCTAAGGCTGTTCTTCTGGAATTGGCAAAGGGATATTTGGAATCCCATAGAGGGCTATGATGAAAAAGGAAATATCTTCCGTTCAAAACTGGAAAGAAGCTTTCTGAGAAACTGCTCTGTGTTCTGTTAATTCATCTCACAGAGTTATATCTTTCCCTTCAAGAAGCCTTTCGCTAAGGCTGTTCTTGTGGAATTGGCAAAGGGATATTTGGAAGCCCATAGAGGGCTATGGTGGAAAAGGAAATATCTTCCGTTTAACACTGGAAAGAAGCTTTCTGAGAAACTGCTCTGTGTTCTGTTAATTCATCTCACAGAGTTACATCTTTCCCTTCAAGAAGCCTTTCGCTAAGGCTGTTCTTGTGGAATTGGCAAAGGGATATTTGGAAGCCCATAGAGGGCTATGGTGAAAAAGGAAATATCTTCCGTTCAAAACTGGAAAGAAGCTTTCTGAGAAACTGTTCTGTGTTCTGTTAATTCATCTCACAGAGTTACATCTTTCCCTTCAAGAAGCCTTTCGCTAAGGCTGGTCTTGTGGAATTGGCAAAGGGATATTTGGAAGCCCATAGAGGGCTATGGTGAAAAAGGAAATATCTTCCGTTCAAAACTGGAAAGAAGCTTTCTGAGAAACTGCTCTGTGTTCTGTTAATTCATCTCAGAGAGTTATATCTTTCCCTTCAAGAAGCCTTTCGCTAAGGCTGTTCTTGTGGAATTGGCAAAGGGATATTTGGAAGCCCATAGAGGGCTATGGTGAAAAAGGAAATATCTTCCGTTCAAAACCGGAAAGAAGCTTTCTGAGAAACTGCTCTGTGTTCTGTTAATTCATCTCACAGAGTTACATCTTTCCCTTCAAGAAGCCTTTCGCTAAGGCTGTTCTTGTGGAATTGGCAAAGGGATATTTGGAAGCCCCTAGAGGGCTATGGTGAAAAAGGAAATATCTTCCGTTCAAAACTGGAAAGAAGCTTTCTGAGAAACTGTTCTGTGTTCTGTTAATTCGTCTCACAGTGTTACATCTTTCCTTTCAAGAAACCTTTCGCTAAAGCTGTTTCTGTGGAATTGGCAAGGGGATACTTGGAAGCCCATAGAGGGCTATGGTGAAAAACAAATATCTTCCGTACAAAACTGGAAAGAAGCTTTCTGAGAAACTGCTCTGTGTTCTGTTAATTCATCTCACAGAGTTACATCTTTCCCTTCAAGAAGCCTTTCGCTAAGGCTGTTCTTGTGGAATTGGCAAAGGGATATTTGGAAGCCCATAGAGGGCTATGGTAAAAAAGGAAATATCTTCCGTTCAAAACTGGAAAGAAGCTTTCTGAGAAACTGCTCTGTGTTCTGTTAATTCATCTCAGAGAGTTATATCTTTCCCTTCAAGAAGCCTTTCGCTAAGGCTGTTCTTGTGGAATTGGCAAAGGGATATTTGGAAGCCCATAGAGGGCTATGGTGAAAAAGGAAATATCTTCCGTTCAAAACTGGAAAGAAGCTTTCTGAGAAACTGCTCTGTGTTCTGTTAATTCATCTCACAGAGTTACATCTTTCCCTACAAGAAGCCTTTCGCTAAGGCTGGTCTTGTGGAATTGGCAAAGGGATATTTGGAAGCCCATAGAGGGCTATGGTGAAAAAGGAAATATCTTCCGTTCAAAACTGGAAAGAAGCTTTCTGAGAAACTGCTCTGTGTTCTGTTAATTCATCTCCCAGAGTTACATCTTTCCCTTCATGAAGCCTTTCGCTAAGGCTGTTCTTGTGGAATTCGCAAAGGGATATTTGGAAGCCCATAGAGGGCTATGGCGAAAAAGGAAATATCTTCCGTTCAACACTGGAAAGAAGCTTTCTGAGAAACTGCTCTGTGTTCTGATAATTCATCTCACAGAGTTACATCTTTCCCTTCAAGAAGCCTTTCGCTAAGGGTGTTCTTGTGGAATTGGCAAAGGGATATTTGGAAGCCCATAGAGGGCTATGGTGAAAAAGGAAATATCTTCCGTTCAAAAGTGGAAAGAAGCTTTCTGAGAAACTGCTCTGTGTTCTGTTAATTCATCTCACAGAGTTACATCTTTCCCTTCAAGAAGTCTTTTGCTAAGTCTGTTCTTGTGTAATTGGCAAGGGGATATTTGGAAGCCCATAGAGGGCTATGGTGAAAAAAGAAATATCTTCCGTTCAAAACTGGAAAGAAGCTTTCTGAGAAACTGCTCTGTGTTCTGTTAATTCATCTCACAGAGTTACATCTTTCCCTTCAAGAAACCTTTCGCTAAGGCTGTTCTTGTGGAATTCGCAAAGGGATATTTGGAAGCCCGTAGAGGGCTACGGTGAAAAAGGAAATATCTTCCGTTCAAAACTGGAAAGAAACTTTCTGTGAAACTGCTCTGTGTTCTGTTAATTCATCTCACAGAGTTACATTTTTCCCTTCAAGAAGCCTTTCGCTAAGGCTGTTCTTGTGGAATTGGAAAAGGGATATTTGGAAGCCCATAGAGGGCTATGGTGAAAAAGGAAATATCTTCCGTTCAAAACTGGAAAGAAGCTTTCTGAGAAACTGCTCTGTGTTCTGTTAATTCATCTCACAGAGTTACATCTTTCCCTTCAAGAAGCCTTTCGCTAAGGCTGTTCTTCTGGAATTGGCAAAGGGATATTTGGAAGCCCATAGAGGGCTATGGTGAAAAAGGAAATATCTTCCGTTCAAAAGTGGAAAGAAACTTTCTGAGAAACTGCTCTGTGTTCTGTTAATTCATCTCACAGAGTTACATCTTTCCCTTCAAGAAGTCTTTCGCTAAGGCTGTTCTTGTGCAATTGGCAAGGGGATATTTGGAAGCCCATAGAGGGCTATGGTGAAAAAGGAAATATCTTCCGTTCAAAACTGGAAAGAAGCCTTCTGAGAAACTGCTCTGTGTTCTGTTAATTCATCTCACAGAGTTACATCTTTCCCTTCAAGAAACCTTTCGCTAAGGCTGTTCTTGTGGAATTCGCAAAGGGATATTTGGAAGCCCATAGAGGGCTACGGTGAAAAAGGAAATATCTTCCGTTCACAACTGGAAAGAAGCGTTCTGAGAAACTGCTCTGTGTTCTGTTAATTCATCTCACAGAGTTACATCTTTCCCTTCAAGAAGCCTTTCGCTAAGGCTGTTCTTGTGGAATTGGCAAAGGGATATTTGGAAGCCCATAGAGGGATACGGTAAAAAAGGAAATATCTTCCGTTCAAAACTGGAAAGAAGCTTTCTGAGAAACTACTCTGTGTTCTGTTAATTCATCTCAGAGTGTTATATCTTTCCCTTCAAGAAGCCTTTCGCTAAGGCTGTTCTTGTGGAATTGGCAAAGGGATATTTGGAAGCCCATAGAGGGCTATGGTGAAAAAGGAAATATCTTCCGTTCAAAACTGGAAAGAAGCTTTCTGAGAAACTGCTCTGTGTTCTGTTAATTCATCTCACAGAGTTACATCTTTCCCTTCAAGAAGCCTTTCGCTAAGGCTGTTCTTGTGGAATTGGCAAAGGGATATTTGGAAGCCCATAGAGGGCTATGGTGAAAAAGGAAATATCTTCCGTTCACAACTGGAAAGAAGCTTTCTGAGAAACTGCTCTGTGTTCTGTTAATTCATCTCACATAGTTACATCTTTCCCTTCAAGAAGTCTTTCGCTCTGGCTGTTCTTGTGGAATTGGCAAGGGGATATTTGGAAGCCCATAGAGGGCTATGGTGAAAAAGGAAATATCTTCCGTTCAAAACTGGAAAGAAGCTTTCTGAGAAACTGCTCTGTGTTCTGTTAATTCATCTCACAGAGTTACATCTTTCCCTTCAAGAAGCCTTTCGCTAAGGCTGTTCTTGTGGAATTGGCAAAGGGATATTTGGAAGCCCATAGAGGGCTAAGGTGAAAAAGGAAATATCTTCCGTTCAAAACTGGAAAGAAGCTTTCTGAGAAACTGCTCTGTGTTCTGTTAATTCATCTCACAGAGTTACATCTTTCCCTTCAAGAAGCCTTTCGCTAAGGCTGTTCTTGTGGAATTGGCAAAGGGATATTTGGAAGCCCATAGAGGGCTATGGTGAAAAAGGAAATATCTTCCGTTCAAAACTGGAAAGAAGCTTTCTGAGAAACTGCTCTGTGTTCTGTTAATTCATGTCACATAGTTACATCTTTCCCTTCAAGAAGTCTTTCGCTCTGGCTGTTCTTTTGGAATTGGCAAGGGGATATTTGGAAGACCATAGAGGGCTATGGTGAAAAAGGAAATATCTTCCGTTCAAAACTGGAAAGAAGCTTTCTGAGAAACTGCTCTGTGTTCTGTTAATTCATCTCACAGAGTTACATCTTTCCCTTCAAGAAGCCTTTCGCTAAGGCTCTTCTTGTGGAATTGGAAAAGGGATATTTGGAAGCCCATAGAGGGCTATGGTGAAAAAGGAAATATCTTCCGTTCAAAACTGGAAAGAAGCTTTCTGGGAAACTGCTCTGTGTTCTGTTAATTCATCTCACAGAGTTACATCTTTCCCTTCAAGAAGCCTTTCGCTAAGGCTGTTCTTCTGGAATTGGCAAAGGGATATTTGGAATCCCATAGAGGGCTATGATGAAAAAGGAAATATCTTCCGTTCAAAACTGGAAAGAAGCTTTCTGAGAAACTGCTCTGTGTTCTGATAATTCATCTCACAGAGTTACATCTTTCCCTTCAAGAAGCCTTTCGCTAAGGGTGTTCTCGTGGAATTGGCAAAGGGATATTTGGAAGCCCATAGAGGGCTATGGTGAAAAAGGAAATATCTTCCGTTCAAAATTGGAAAGAAGCTTTCTGAGAAACTGCTCTGTGTTCTGTTAATTCATCTCACAGAGTTACATCTTTCCCTTCAAGAAGTCTTTTGCTAAGTCTGTTCTTGTGTAATTGGCAAGGGGATATTTGGAAGCCCATAGAGGGCTATGGTGAAAAAAGAAATATCTTCCGTTCAAAACTGGAAAGAAGCTTTCTGAGAAACTGCTCTGTGTTCTGTTAATTCATCTCACAGAGTTACATCTTTCCCTTCAAGAAACCTTTCGCTAAGGCTGTTCTTGTGGAATTCGCAAAGGGATATTTGGAAGCCCGTAGAGGGCTACGGTGAAAAAGGAAATATCTTCCGTTCAAAACTGGAAAGAAGCTTTCTGTGAAACTGCTCTGTGTTCTGTTAATTCATCTCACAGAGTTACATTTTTCCCTTCAAGAAGCCTTTCGCTAAGGCTGTTCTTGTGGAATTGGAAAAGGGATATTTGGAAGCCCATAGAGGGCTATGGTGAAAAAGGAAATATCTTCCGTTCAAAACTGGAAAGAAGCTTTCTGAGAAACTGCTCTGTGTTCTGTTAATTCATCTCACAGAGTTACATCTTTCCCTTCAAGAAGCCTTTCGCTAAGGCTGTTCTTGTGGAATTGGCAAAGGGATATTTGGAAGCCCATAGAGGGCTATGGTGAAAAAGGAAATAACTTCCGTTCAAACCTGGAAAGAAGCTTTCTGAGAAACTGCTCTGTGTTCTGTTAATTCATCTCACAGAGTTACATCTTTCCCCTCAAGAAGCCTTTCGCTAAGGCTGTTCTTGTGGAATTGGCAAAGGGATATTTGGAAGCCCATAGAGGGCTATGGTGAAAAAGGAAATACCTACCGTTCAAAACTGGAAAGAAGCTTTCTGAGAAACTGCTCTGTGTTCTGTTAATTCATCTCACAGAGTTACATCTTTCCCTTCAAGAAGCCTTTAGCTAAGGCTGTTCTTGTGGAATTGGCAAAGGGATAATTGGAAGCCCATAGAGGGCTATGGTGAAAAAGGAAGTATCATCCGTTCAAAACTGGAAAGAAGCTTTCTGAGAAACTGCTATGTGTTCTGTTAATTCATCTCACAGAGTTACATCTTTCCCTTCAAGAAGCCTTTCGCTAAGGCTGTTCTTGTGGAATTGGCAAAGGGATATTTGGAAGCCCATAGAGGGCTATGGTGAAAAAGGAAATATCTTCCGTTCAAAACTGGAAAGAAGCTTTCTGAGAAACTGTTCTGTTTTCTGTTAATTCGTCTCACAGTGTTACATCTTTCCTTACAAGAAACCTTTCGCTAAAGCTGTTTCTGTGGAATTGGCAAGGGGATACTTGGAAGCCCATAGAGGGCTATGTTGAAAAACCAATATCTTCCGTACAAAACTGGAAAGAAGCTTTCTGAGAAACTGCTCTGTGTTCTGTTAATTCATCTCACAGAGTTACATCTTTCCCTTCAAGAAGCCTTTCGCGAAGGCTGTTCTTGTGGAATTGGCAAAGGGATATTTGGAAGCCCATAGAGGGCTATGGTAAAAAAGGAAATATCTTCCGTTCAAAACTGGAAAGAAGCTTTCTGAGAAACTGCTCTGTGTTCTGTTAATTCATCTCAGAGAGTTATATCTTTCCCTTCAAGAAGCCTTTCGCTAAGGCTGTTCTTGTGGAATTGGCAAAGGGATATTTGGAAGCCCATAGAGGGCTATGGTGAAAAAGGAAATATCTTCCGTTCAAAACTGGAAAGAAGCTTTCTGAGAAACTGCTCTGTGTTCTGTTAATTCATCTCACAGAGTTACATCTTTCCCTTCAAGAAGCCTTTCGCTAAGGCTGTTCTTGTGGAATTGGCAAAGGGATATTTGCAAGCCCATAGAGGGCTATGGTGAAAAAGGAAATATCTTCCGTTCAAAACTGGAAAGAAGCTTTCTGAGAAACTGCTCTGTGTTCTGTTAATTCATCTCACATAGTTACATCTTTCCCTTCAAGAAGTCTTTCGCTCTGGCTGTTCTTGTGGAATTGGCAAGGGGATATTTGGAAGCCCATAGAGGGCTAAGGTGAAAAAGGAAATATCTTCCGTTCAAAACTGGAAAGAAGCTTTCTGAGAAACTGCTCTGTGTTCTGTTAATTCATCTCACAGAGTTACATCTTTCCCTTCAAGAAGCCTTTCGCTAAGGCTGTTCTTGTGGAATTGGAAAAGGGATATTTGGAAGCCCATAGAGGGCTATGGTGAAAAAGGAAATATCTTCCGTTCAAAACTGGAAAGAAGCTTTCTGGGAAACTGCTCTGTGTTCTGTTAATTCATCCCACAGAGTTACATCTTTCCCTTCAAGAAGCCTTTCGCTAAGGCTGTTCTTCTGGAATTGGCAAAGGGATATTTGGAATCCCATAGAGGGCTATGATGAAAAAGGAAATATCTTCCGTTCAAAACTGGAAAGAAGCTTTCTGAGAAACTGCTCTGTGTTCTGTTAATTCATCTCACAGAGTTATATCTTTCCCTTCAAGAAGCCTTTCGCTAAGGCTGTTCTTGTGGAATTGGCAAAGGGATATTTGGAAGCCCATAGAGGGCTATGGAGGAAAAGGAAATATCTTCCGCTTAACACTGGAAAGAAGCTTTCTGAGAAACTGCTCTTGTTCTGTTAATTCATCTCACAGAGTTACATCTTTCCCTTCAAGAAGCCTTTCGCTAAGGCTGTTCTTGTGGAATTGGCAAAGGGATAATTGGAAGCCCATAGAGGGCTATGGTGAAAAAGGAAGTATCATCCGTTCAAAACTGGAAAGAAGCTTTCTGAGAAACTGCTCTGTGTTCTGTTAATTCATCTCACAGAGTTACATCTTTCCCTTCAAGAAGCCTTTCGCTAAGGCTGTTCTTGTGGAATTGGCAAAGGGATATTTGGAAGCCCCTAGAGGGCTATGGTGAAAAAGGAAATATCTTCCGTTCAAAACTGGAAAGAAGCTTTCTGAGAAACTGTTCTGTGTTCTGTTAATTCGTCTCACAGTGTTACATCTTTCCTTTCAAGAAACCTTTCGCTAAAGCTGTTTCTGTGGAATTGGCAAGGGGATACTTGGAAGCCCATAGAGGGCTATGGTGAAAAACAAATATCTTCCGTACAAAACTGGAAAGAAGCTTTCTGAGAAACTGCTCTGTGTTCTGTTAATTCATCTCACAGAGTTACATCTTTCCCTTCAAGAAGCCTTTCGCTAAGTCTGTTCTTGTGGAATTGGCAAAGGGATATTTGGAAGCCCATAGAGGGCTATGGTAAAAAAGGAAATATCTTCCGTTCAAAACTGGAAAGAAGCTTTCTGAGAAACTGATCTGTGTTCTGTTAATTCATCTCAGAGAGTTATATCTTTCCCTTCAAGAAGCCTTTCGCTAAGGCTGTTCTTGTGGAATTGGCAAAGGGATATTTGGAAGCCCATAGAGGGCTATGGTGAAAAAGGAAATATCTTCCGTTCAAAACTGGAAAGAAGCTTTCTGAGAAACTGCTCTGTGTTCTGTTAATTCATCTCACAGAGTTACATCTTTCCCTACAAGAAGCCTTTCGCTAAGGCTGGTCTTGTGGAATTGGCAAAGGGATATTTGGAAGCCCATAGAGCGCTATGGTGAAAAAGGAAATATCTTCCGTTCAAAACTGGAAAGAAGCTTTCTGAGAAACTGCTCTGTGTTCTGTTAATTCATCTCACAGAGTTACATCTTTCCCTTCATGAAGCCTTTCGCTAAGGCTGTTCTTGTGGAATTCGCAAAGGGATATTTGGAAGCCCATAGAGGGCTATGGCGAAAAAGGAAATATCTTCCGTTCAAAACTGGAAAGAAGCTTTCTGAGAAACTGCTCTGTGTTCTGATAATTCATCTCACAGAGTTACATCTTTCCCTACAAGAAGCCTTTCGCTAAGGGTGTTCTTGTGGAATTGGCAAAGGGATATTTGGAAGCCCATAGAGGGCTATGGTGAAAAAGGAAATATCTTCCGTTCAAAAGTGGAAAGAAGCTTTCTGAGAAACTGCTCTGTGTTCTGTTAATTCATCTCACAGAGTTACATCTTTCCCTTCAAGAAGTCTTTTGCTAAGTCTGTTCTTGTGTAATTGGCAAGGGGATATTTGGAAGCCCATAGAGGGCTATGGTGAAAAAAGAAATATCTTCCGTTCAAAACTGGAAAGAAGCTTTCTGAGAAACTGCTCTGTGTTCTGTTAATTCATCTCACAGAGTTACATCTTTCCCTTCAACAAACCTTTCGCTAAGGCTGTTCTTGTGGAATTCGCAAAGGGATATTTGGAAGCCCGTAGAGGGCTACGGTGAAAAAGGAAATATCTTCCGTTCAAAACTGGAAAGAAGCTTTCTGTGAAACTGCTCTGTGTTCTGTTAATTCATCTCACAGAGTTACATTTTTCCCTTCAAGAAGCCTTTCGCTAAGGCTGTTCTTGTGGAATTGGAAAAGGGATATTTGGAAGCCCATAGAGGGCTATGGTGAAAAAGGAAATATCTTCCGTTCAAAACTGGAAAGAAGCTTTCTGGGAAACTGCTCTGTGTTCTGTTAATTCATCTCACAGAGTTACATCTTTCCCTTCAAGAAGCCTTTCGCTAAGGCTGTTCTTGTGGAATTGGCAAAGGGATATTTGGAAGCCCATAGAGGGCTATGGTGAAAAAGGAAATATCTTCCGTTCAAAAGTGGAAAGAAACTTTCTGAGAAACTGCTCTGTGTTCTGTTAATTCATCTCACAGAGTTACATCTTTCCCTTCAAGAAGTCTTTCGCTAAGGCTGTTCTTGTGCAATTGGCAAGGGGATATTTGGAAGCCCATAGAGGGCTATGGTGAAAAAGGAAATATCTTCCGTTCAAAACTGGAAAGAAGCCTTCTGAGAAACTGCTCTGTGTTCTGTTAATTCATCTCACAGAGTTACATCTTTCCCTTCAAGAAGCCTTTCGCTAAGGCTGTTCTTGTGGAATTGGCAAAGGGATATTTGGAAGCCCATAGAGGGCTATGGTGAAAAAGGAAATATCTTCCGTTCAAAAGTGGAAAGAAACTTTCTGAGAAACTGCTCTGTGTTCTGTTAATTCATCTCACAGAGTTACATCTTTCCCTTCAAGAAGTCTTTCGCTAAGGCTGTTCTTGTGCAATTGGCAAGGGGATATTTGGAAGCCCATAGAGGGCTATGGTGAAAAAGGAAATATCTTCCGTTCAAAACTGGAAAGAAGCCTTCTGAGAAAGTGCTCTGTGTTCTGTTAATTCATCTCACAGAGTTACATCTTTCCCTTCAAGAAACCTTTCGCTAAGGCTGTTCTTGTGGAATTCGCAAAGGGATATTTGGAAGCCCATAGAGGGCTACGGTGAAAAAGGAAATATCTTCCGTTCACAACTGGAAAGAAGCGTTCTGAGAAACTGCTCTGTGTTCTGTTAATTCATCTCACAGAGTTACATCTTTCCCTTCAAGAAGCCTTTCGCTAAGGCTGTTCTTGTGGAATTGGCAAAGGGATATTTGGAAGCCCATAGAGGGATATGGTAAAAAAGGAAATATCTTCCGTTCAAAACTGGAAAGAAGCTTTCTGAGAAACTGCTCTGTGTTCTGTTAATTCATCTCAGAGAGTTATATCTTTCCCTTCAAGAAGCCTTTCGCTAAGGCTGTTCTTGTGGAATTGGCAAAGGGATATTTGGAAGCCCATAGAGGGCTATGGTGAAAAAGGAAATATCTTCCGTTCAAAACTGGAAAGAAGCTTTCTGAGAAACTGCTCTGTGTTCTGTTAATTCATCTCACAGAGTTACATCTTTCCCTTCAAGAAGCCTTTCGCTAAGGCTGTTCTTGTGGAATTGGCAAAGGGATATTTGGAAGCCCATAGAGGGCTATGGTGAAAAAGGAAATATCTTCCGTTCACAACTGGAAAGAAGCTTTCTGAGAAACTGCTCTGTGTTCTGTTAATTCATCTCACATAGTTACATCTTTCCCTTCAAGAAGTCTTTCGCTCTGGCTGTTCTTGTGGAATTGGCAAGGGGATATTTGGAAGCCCATAGAGGGCTATGGTGAAAAAGAAAATATCTTCCGTTCAAAACTGGAAAGAAGCTTTCTGAGAAACTGCTCTGTGTTCTGTTAATTCATCTCACAGAGTTACATCTTTCCCTTCAAGAAGCCTTTCGCTAAGGCTGTTCTTGTGGAATTGGCAAAGGGATATTTGGAAGCCCATAGAGGGCTAAGGTGAAAAAGGAAATATCTTCCGTTCAAAACTGGAAAGAAGCTTTCTGAGAAACTGCTCTGTGTTCTGTTAATTCATCTCACAGAGTTACATCTTTCCCTTCAAGAAGCCTTTCGCTAAGGCTGTTCTTGTGGAATTGGCAAAGGGATATTTGGAAGCCCATAGAGGGCTATGGTGAAAAAGGAAATATCTTCCGTTCAAAACTGGAAAGAAGCTTTCTGAGAAACTGTTCTGTGTTCTGTTAATTCATCTCACAGAGTTACATCTTTCCCTTCAAGAAGCCTTTCGCTAAGGCTGGTCTTGTGGAATTGGCAAAGGGATATTTGGAAGCCCATAGAGGGCTATGGTGAAAAAGGAAATATCTTCCGTTCAAAACTGGAAAGAAGCTTTCTGAGAAACTGCTCTGTGTTCTGTTAATTCATCTCAGAGAGTTATATCTTTCCCTTCAAGAAGCCTTTCGCTAAGGCTGTTCTTGTGGAATTGGCAAAGGGATATTTGGAAGCCCATAGAGGGCTATGGTGAAAAAGGAAATATCTTCCGTTCAAAACCGGAAAGAAGCTTTCTGAGAAACTGCTCTGTGTTCTGTTAATTCATCTCACAGAGTTACATCTTTCCCTTCAAGAAGCCTTTCGCTAAGGCTGTTCTTGTGGAATTGGCAAAGGGATATTTGGAAGCCCCTAGAGGGCTATGGTGAAAAAGGAAATATCTTCCGTTCAAAACTGGAAAGAAGCTTTCTGAGAAACTGTTCTGTGTTCTGTTAATTCGTCTCACAGTGTTACATCTTTCCTTTCAAGAAACCTTTCGCTAAAGCTGTTTCTGTGGAATTGGCAAGGGGATACTTGGAAGCCCATAGAGGGCTATGGTGAAAAACAAATATCTTCCGTACAAAACTGGAAAGAAGCTTTCTGAGAAACTGCTCTGTGTTCTGTTAATTCATCTCACAGAGTTACATCTTTCCCTTCAAGAAGCCTTTCGCTAAGGCTGTTCTTGTGGAATTGGCAAAGGGATATTTGGAAGCCCATAGAGGGCTATGGTAAAAAAGGAAATATCTTCCGTTCAAAACTGGAAAGAAGCTTTCTGAGAAACTGCTCTGTGTTCTGTTAATTCATCTCAGAGAGTTATATCTTTCCCTTCAAGAAGCCTTTCGCTAAGGCTGTTCTTGTGGAATTGGCAAAGGGATATTTGGAAGCCCATAGAGGGCTATGGTGAAAAAGGAAATATCTTCCGTTCAAAACTGGAAAGAAGCTTTCTGAGAAACTGCTCTGTGTTCTGTTAATTCATCTCACAGAGTTACATCTTTCCCTACAAGAAGCCTTTCGCTAAGGCTGGTCTTGTGGAATTGGCAAAGGGATATTTGGAAGCCCATAGAGGGCTATGGTGAAAAAGGAAATATCTTCCGTTCAAAACTGGAAAGAAGCTTTCTGAGAAACTGCTCTGTGTTCTGTTAATTCATCTCCCAGAGTTACATCTTTCCCTTCATGAAGCCTTTCGCTAAGGCTGTTCTTGTGGAATTCGCAAAGGGATATTTGGAAGCCCATAGAGGGCTATGGCGAAAAAGGAAATATCTTCCGTTCAACACTGGAAAGAAGCTTTCTGAGAAACTGTTCTGTGTTCTGATAATTCATCTCACAGAGTTACATCTTTCCCTTCAAGAAGCCTTTCGCTAAGGGTGTTCTTGTGGAATTGGCAAAGGGATATTTGGAAGCCCATAGAGGGCTATGGTGAAAAAGGAAATATCTTCCGTTCAAAAGTGGAAAGAAGCTTTCTGAGAAACTGCTCTGTGTTCTGTTAATTCATCTCACAGAGTTACATCTTTCCCTTCAAGAAGTCTTTTGCTAAGTCTGTTCTTGTGTAATTGGCAAGGGGATATTTGGAAGCCCATAGAGGGCTATGGTGAAAAAAGAAATATCTTCCGTTCAAAACTGGAAAGAAGCTTTCTGAGAAACTGCTCTGTGTTCTGTTAATTCATCTCACAGAGTTACATCTTTCCCTTCAAGAAACCTTTCGCTAAGGCTGTTCTTGTGGAATTCGCAAAGGGATATTTGGAAGCCCGTAGAGGGCTACGGTGAAAAAGGAAATATCTTCCGTTCAAAACTGGAAAGAAACTTTCTGTGAAACTGCTCTGTGTTCTGTTAATTCATCTCACAGAGTTACATTTTTCCCTTCAAGAAGCCTTTCGCTAAGGCTGTTCTTGTGGAATTGGAAAAGGGATATTTGGAAGCCCATAGAGGGCTATGGTGAAAAAGGAAATATCTTCCGTTCAAAACTGGAAAGAAGCTTTCTGAGAAACTGCTCTGTGTTCTGTTAATTCATCTCACAGAGTTACATCTTTCCCTTCAAGAAGCCTTTCGCTAAGGCTGTTCTTCTGGAATTGGCAAAGGGATATTTGGAAGCCCATAGAGGGCTATGGTGAAAAAGGAAATATCTTCCGTTCAAAAGTGGAAAGAAACTTTCTGAGAAACTGCTCTGTGTTCTGTTAATTCATCTCACAGAGTTACATCTTTCCCTTCAAGAAGTCTTTCGCTAAGGCTGTTCTTGTGCAATTGGCAAGGGGATATTTGGAAGCCCATAGAGGGCTATGGTGAAAAAGGAAATATCTTCCGTTCAAAACTGGAAAGAAGCCTTCTGAGAAACTGCTCTGTGTTCTGTTAATTCATCTCACAGAGTTACATCTTTCCCTTCAAGAAACCTTTCGCTAAGGCTGTTCTTGTGGAATTCGCAAAGGGATATTTGGAAGCCCATAGAGGGCTACGGTGAAAAAGGAAATATCTTCCGTTCACAACTGGAAAGAAGCGTTCTGAGAAACTGCTCTGTGTTCTGTTAATTCATCTCACAGAGTTACATCTTTCCCTTCAAGAAGCCTTTCGCTAAGGCTGTTCTTGTGGAATTGGCAAAGGGATATTTGGAAGCCCATAGAGGGATACGGTAAAAAAGGAAATATCTTCCGTTCAAAACTGGAAAGAAGTTTTCTGAGAAACTGCTCTGTGTTCTGTTAATTCATCTCAGAGTGTTATATCTTTCCCTTCAAGAAGCCTTTCGCTAAGGCTGTTCTTGTGGAATTGGCAAAGGGATATTTGGAAGCCCATAGAGGGCTATGGTGAAAAAGGAAATATCTTCCGTTCAAAACTGGAAAGAAGCTTTCTGAGAAACTGCTCTGTGTTCTGTTAATTCATCTCACAGAGTTACATCTTTCCCTTCAAGAAGCCTTTCGCTAAGGCTGTTCTTGTGGAATTGGCAAAGGGATATTTGGAAGCCCATAGAGGGCTATGGTGAAAAAGGAAATATCTTCCGTTCACAACTGGAAAGAAGCTTTCTGAGAAACTGCTCTGTGTTCTGTTAATTCATCTCACATAGTTACATCTTTCCCTTCAAGAAGTCTTTCGCTCTGGCTGTTCTTGTGGAATTGGCAAGGGGATATTTGGAAGCCCATAGAGGGCTATGGTGAAAAAGGAAATATCTTCCGTTCAAAACTGGAAAGAAGCTTTCTGAGAAACTGCTCTGTGTTCTGTTAATTCATCTCACAGAGTTACATCTTTCCCTTCAAGAAGCCTTTCGCTAAGGCTGTTCTTGTGGAATTGGCAAAGGGATATTTGGAAGCCCATAGAGGGCTAAGGTGAAAAAGGAAATATCTTCCGTTCAAAACTGGAAAGAAGCTTTCTGAGAAACTGCTCTGTGTTCTGTTAATTCATCTCACAGAGTTACATCTTTCCCTTCAAGAAGCCTTTCGCTAAGGCTGTTCTTGTGGAATTGGCAAAGGGATATTTGGAAGCCCATAGAGGGCTATGGTGAAAAAGGAAATATCTTCCGTTCAAAACTGGAAAGAAGCTTTCTGAGAAACTGCTCTGTGTTCTGTTAATTCATGTCACATAGTTACATCTTTCCCTTCAAGAAGTCTTTCGCTCTGGCTGTTCTTGTGGAATTGGCAAGGGGATATTTGGAAGCCCATAGAGGGCTATGGTGAAAAAGGAAATATCTTCCGTTCAAAACTGGAAAGAAGCTTTCTGAGAAACTGCTCTGTGTTCTGTTAATTCATCTCACAGAGTTACATCTTTCCCTTCAAGAAGCCTTTCGCTAAGGCTCTTCTTGTGGAATTGGAAAAGGGATATTTGGAAGCCCATAGAGGGCTATGGTGAAAAAGGAAATATCTTCCGTTCAAAACTGGAAAGAAGCTTTCTGGGAAACTGCTCTGTGTTCTGTTAATTCATCTCACAGAGTTACATCTTTCCCTTCAAGAAGCCTTTCGCTAAGGCTGTTCTTCTGGAATTGGCAAAGGGATATTTGGAATCCCATAGAGGGCTATGATGAAAAAGGAAATATCTTCCGTTCAAAACTGGAAAGAAGCTTTCTGAGAAACTGCTCTGTGTTCTGATAATTCATCTCACAGAGTTACATCTTTCCCTTCAAGAAGCCTTTCGCTAAGGGTGTTCTCGTGGAATTGGCAAAGGGATATTTGGAAGCCCATAGAGGGCTATGGTGAAAAAGGAAATATCTTCCGTTCAAAATTGGAAAGAAGCTTTCTGAGAAACTGCTCTGTGTTCTGTTAATTCATCTCACAGAGTTACATCTTTCCCTTCAAGAAGTCTTTTGCTAAGTCTGTTCTTGTGTAATTGGCAAGGGGATATTTGGAAGCCCATAGAGGGCTATGGTGAAAAAAGAAATATCTTCCGTTCAAAACTGGAAAGAAGCTTTCTGAGAAACTGCTCTGTGTTCTGTTAATTCATCTCACAGAGTTACATCTTTCCCTTCAAGAAACCTTTCGCTAAGGCTGTTCTTGTGGAATTCGCAAAGGGATATTTGGAAGCCCGTAGAGGGCTACGGTGAAAAAGGAAATATCTTCCGTTCAAAACTGGAAAGAAGCTTTCTGTGAAACTGCTCTGTGTTCTGTTAATTCATCTCACAGAGTTACATTTTTCCCTTCAAGAAGCCTTTCGCTAAGGCTGTTCTTGTGGAATTGGAAAAGGGATATTTGGAAGCCAATAGAGGGCTATGGTGAAAAAGGAAATATCTTCCGTTCAAAACTGGAAAGAAGCTTTCTGGGAAACTGCTCTGTGTTCTGTTAATTCATCTCACAGAGTTACATCTTTCCCTTCAAGAAGCCTTTCGCTAAGGCTGTTCTTGTGGAATTGGCAAAGGGATATTTGGAAGCCCATAGAGGGCTATGGTGAAAAAGGAAATAACTTCCGTTCAAACCTGGAAAGAAACTTTCTGAGAAACTGCTCTGTGTTCTGTTAATTCATCTCACAGAGTTACATCTTTCCCCTCAAGAAGCCTTTCGCTAAGGCTGTTCTTGTGGAATTGGCAAAGGGATATTTGGAAGCCCATAGAGGGCTATGGTGAAAAAGGAAATACCTACCGTTCAAAACTGGAAAGAAGCTTTCTGAGAAACTGCTCTGTGTTCTGTTAATTCATCTCACAGAGTTACATCTTTCCCTTCAAGAAGCCTTTAGCTAAGGCTGTTCTTGTGGAATTGGCAAAGGGATAATTGGAAGCCCATAGAGGGCTATGGTGAAAAAGGAAGTATCATCCGTTCAAAACTGGAAAGAAGCTTTCTGAGAAACTGCTATGTGTTCTGTTAATTCATCTCACAGAGTTACATCTTTCCCTTCAAGAAGCCTTTCGCTAAGGCTGTTCTTGTGGAATTGGCAAAGGGATATTTGGAAGCCCCTAGAGGGCTATGGTGAAAAAGGAAATATCTTCCGTTCAAAACTGGAAAGAAGCTTTCTGAGAAACTGTTCTGTTTTCTGTTAATTCGTCTCACAGTGTTACATCTTTCCTTACAAGAAACCTTTCGCTAAAGCTGTTTCTGTGGAATTGGCAAGGGGATACTTGGAAGCCCATAGAGGGCTATGTTGAAAAACCAATATCTTCCGTACAAAACTGGAAAGAAGCTTTCTGAGAAACTGCTCTGTGTTCTGTTAATTCATCTCACAGAGTTACATCTTTCCCTTCAAGAAGCCTTTCGCTAAGGCTGTTCTTGTGGAATTGGCAAAGGGATATTTGGAAGCCCATAGAGGGCTATGGTAAAAAAGGAAATATCTTCCGTTCAAAACTGGAAAGAAGCTTTCTGAGAAACTGCTCTGTGTTCTGTTAATTCATCTCAGAGAGTTATATCTTTCCCTTCAAGAAGCCTTTCGCTAAGGCTGTTCTTGTGGAATTGGCAAAGGGATATTTGGAAGCCCATAGAGGGCTATGGTGAAAAAGGAAATATCTTCCGTTCAAAACTGGAAAGAAGCTTTCTGAGAAACTGCTCTGTGTTCTGTTAATTCATCTCACAGAGTTACATCTTTCCCTTCAAGAAGCCTTTCGCTAAGGCTGTTCTTGTGGAATTGGCAAAGGGATATTTGGAAGCCCATAGAGGGCTATGGTGAAAAAGGAAATATCTTCCGTTCAAAACTGGAAAGAAGCTTTCTGAGAAACTGCTCTGTGTTCTGTTAATTCATCTCACATAGTTACATCTTTCCCTTCAAGAAGTCTTTCGCTCTGGCTGTTCTTGTGGAATTGGCAAGGGGATATTTGGAAGCCCATAGAGGGCTAAGGTGAAAAAGGAAATATCTTCCGTTCAAAACTGGAAAGAAGCTTTCTGAGAAACTGCTCTGTGTTCTGTTAATTCATCTCACAGAGTTACATCTTTCCCTTCAAGAAGCCTTTCGCTAAGGCTGTTCTTGTGGAATTGGAAAAGGGATATTTGGAAGCCCATAGAGGGCTATGGTGAAAAAGGAAATATCTTCCGTTCAAAACTGGAAAGAAGCTTTCTGGGAAACTGCTCTGTGTTCTGTTAATTCATCCCACAGAGTTACATCTTTCCCTTCAAGAAGCCTTTCGCTAAGGCTGTTCTTCTGGAATTGGCAAAGGGATATTTGGAATCCCATAGAGGGCTATGATGAAAAAGGAAATATCTTCCGTTCAAAACTGGAAAGAAGCTTTCTGAGAAACTGCTCTGTGTTCTGTTAATTCATCTCACAGAGTTATATCTTTCCCTTCAAGAAGCCTTTCGCTAAGGCTGTTCTTGTGGAATTGGCAAAGGGATATTTGGAAGCCCATAGAGGGCTATGGAGGAAAAGGAAATATCTTCCGCTTAACACTGGAAAGAAGCTTTCTGAGAAACTGCTCTTGTTCTGTTAATTCATCTCACAGAGTTACATCTTTCCCTTCAAGAAGCCTTTCGCTAAGGCTGTTCTTGTGGAATTGGCAAAGGGATAATTGGAAGCCCATAGAGGGCTATGGTGAAAAAGGAAGTATCATCCGTTCAAAACTGGAAAGAAGCTTTCTGAGAAACTGCTCTGTGTTCTGTTAATTCATCTCACAGAGTTACATCTTTCCCTTCAAGAAGCCTTTCGCTAAGGCTGTTCTTGTGGAATTGGCAAAGGGATATTTGGAAGCCCCTAGAGGGCTATGGTGAAAAAGGAAATATCTTCCGTTCAAAACTGGAAAGAAGCTTTCTGAGAAACTGTTCTGTGTTCTGTTAATTCGTCTCACAGTGTTACATCTTTCCTTTCAAGAAACCTTTCGCTAAAGCTGTTTCTGTGGAATTGGCAAGGGGATACTTGGAAGCCCATAGAGGGCTATGGTGAAAAACAAATATCTTCCGTACAAAACTGGAAAGAAGCTTTCTGAGAAACTGCTCTGTGTTCTGTTAATTCATCTCACAGAGTTACATCTTTCCCTTCAAGAAGCCTTTCGCTAAGTCTGTTCTTGTGGAATTGGCAAAGGGATATTTGGAAGCCCATAGAGGGCTATGGTAAAAAAGGAAATATCTTCCGTTCAAAACTGGAAAGAAGCTTTCTGAGAAACTGATCTGTGTTCTGTTAATTCATCTCAGAGAGTTATATCTTTCCCTTCAAGAAGCCTTTCGCTAAGGCTGTTCTTGTGGAATTGGCAAAGGGATATTTGGAAGCCCATAGAGGGCTATGGTGAAAAAGGAAATATCTTCCGTTCAAAACTGGAAAGAAGCTTTCTGAGAAACTGCTCTGTGTTCTGTTAATTCATCTCACAGAGTTACATCTTTCCCTACAAGAAGCCTTTCGCTAAGGCTGGTCTTGTGGAATTGGCAAAGGGATATTTGGAAGCCCATAGAGCGCTATGGTGAAAAAGGAAATATCTTCCGTTCAAAACTGGAAAGAAGCTTTCTGAGAAACTGCTCTGTGTTCTGTTAATTCATCTCACAGAGTTACATCTTTCCCTTCATGAAGCCTTTCGCTAAGGCTGTTCTTGTGGAATTCGCAAAGGGATATTTGGAAGCCCATAGAGGGCTATGGCGAAAAAGGAAATATCTTCCGTTCAAAACTGGAAAGAAGCTTTCTGAGAAACTGCTCTGTGTTCTGATAATTCATCTCACAGAGTTACATCTTTCCCTACAAGAAGCCTTTCGCTAAGGGTGTTCTTGTGGAATTGGCAAAGGGATATTTGGAAGCCCATAGAGGGCTATGGTGAAAAAGGAAATATCTTCCGTTCAAAAGTGGAAAGAAGCTTTCTGAGAAACTGCTCTGTGTTCTGTTAATTCATCTCACAGAGTTACATCTTTCCCTTCAAGAAGTCTTTTGCTAAGTCTGTTCTTGTGTAATTGGCAAGGGGATATTTGGAAGCCCATAGAGGGCTATGGTGAAAAAAGAAATATCTTCCGTTCAAAACTGGAAAGAAGCTTTCTGAGAAACTGCTCTGTGTTCTGTTAATTCATCTCACAGAGTTACATCTTTCCCTTCAACAAACCTTTCGCTAAGGCTGTTCTTGTGGAATTCGCAAAGGGATATTTGGAAGCCCGTAGAGGGCTACGGTGAAAAAGGAAATATCTTCCGTTCAAAACTGGAAAGAAGCTTTCTGTGAAACTGCTCTGTGTTCTGTTAATTCATCTCACAGAGTTACATTTTTCCCTTCAAGAAGCCTTTCGCTAAGGCTGTTCTTGTGGAATTGGAAAAGGGATATTTGGAAGCCCATAGAGGGCTATGGTGAAAAAGGAAATATCTTCCGTTCAAAACTGGAAAGAAGCTTTCTGGGAAACTGCTCTGTGTTCTGTTAATTCATCTCACAGAGTTACATCTTTCCCTTCAAGAAGCCTTTCGCTAAGGCTGTTCTTGTGGAATTGGCAAAGGGATATTTGGAAGCCCATAGAGGGCTATGGTGAAAAAGGAAATATCTTCCGTTCAAAAGTGGAAAGAAACTTTCTGAGAAACTGCTCTGTGTTCTGTTAATTCATCTCACAGAGTTACATCTTTCCCTTCAAGAAGTCTTTCGCTAAGGCTGTTCTTGTGCAATTGGCAAGGGGATATTTGGAAGCCCATAGAGGGCTATGGTGAAAAAGGAAATATCTTCCGTTCAAAACTGGAAAGAAGCCTTCTGAGAAACTGCTCTGTGTTCTGTTAATTCATCTCACAGAGTTACATCTTTCCCTTCAAGAAGCCTTTCGCTAAGGCTGTTCTTGTGGAATTGGCAAAGGGATATTTGGAAGCCCATAGAGGGCTATGGTGAAAAAGGAAATATCTTCCGTTCAAAAGTGGAAAGAAACTTTCTGAGAAACTGCTCTGTGTTCTGTTAATTCATCTCACAGAGTTACATCTTTCCCTTCAAGAAGTCTTTCGCTAAGGCTGTTCTTGTGCAATTGGCAAGGGGATATTTGGAAGCCCATAGAGGGCTATGGTGAAAAAGGAAATATCTTCCGTTCAAAACTGGAAAGAAGCCTTCTGAGAAAGTGCTCTGTGTTCTGTTAATTCATCTCACAGAGTTACATCTTTCCCTTCAAGAAACCTTTCGCTAAGGCTGTTCTTGTGGAATTCGCAAAGGGATATTTGGAAGCCCATAGAGGGCTACGGTGAAAAAGGAAATATCTTCCGTTCACAACTGGAAAGAAGCGTTCTGAGAAACTGCTCTGTGTTCTGTTAATTCATCTCACAGAGTTACATCTTTCCCTTCAAGAAGCCTTTCGCTAAGGCTGTTCTTGTGGAATTGGCAAAGGGATATTTGGAAGCCCATAGAGGGATATGGTAAAAAAGGAAATATCTTCCGTTCAAAACTGGAAAGAAGCTTTCTGAGAAACTGCTCTGTGTTCTGTTAATTCATCTCAGAGAGTTATATCTTTCCCTTCAAGAAGCCTTTCGCTAAGGCTGTTCTTGTGGAATTGGCAAAGGGATATTTGGAAGCCCATAGAGGGCTATGGTGAAAAAGGAAATATCTTCCGTTCAAAACTGGAAAGAAGCTTTCTGAGAAACTGCTCTGTGTTCTGTTAATTCATCTCACAGAGTTACATCTTTCCCTTCAAGAAGCCTTTCGCTAAGGCTGTTCTTGTGGAATTGGCAAAGGGATATTTGGAAGCCCATAGAGGGCTATGGTGAAAAAGGAAATATCTTCCGTTCACAACTGGAAAGAAGCTTTCTGAGAAACTGCTCTGTGTTCTGTTAATTCATCTCACATAGTTACATCTTTCCCTTCAAGAAGTCTTTCGCTCTGGCTGTTCTTGTGGAATTGGCAAGGGGATATTTGGAAGCCCATAGAGGGCTATGGTGAAAAAGAAAATATCTTCCGTTCAAAACTGGAAAGAAGCTTTCTGAGAAACTGCTCTGTGTTCTGTTAATTCATCTCACAGAGTTACATCTTTCCCTTCAAGAAGCCTTTCGCTAAGGCTGTTCTTGTGGAATTGGCAAAGGGATATTTGGAAGCCCATAGAGGGCTAAGGTGAAAAAGGAAATATCTTCCGTTCAAAACTGGAAAGAAGCTTTCTGAGAAACTGCTCTGTGTTCTGTTAATTCATCTCACAGAGTTACATCTTTCCCTTCAAGAAGCCTTTCGCTAAGGCTGTTCTTGTGGAATTGGCAAAGGGATATTTGGAAGCCCATAGAGGGCTATGGTGAAAAAGGAAATATCTTCCGTTCAAAACTGGAAAGAAGCTTTCTGAGAAACTGCTCTGTGTTCTGTTAATTCATCTCACATAGTTACATCTTTCCCTTCAAGAAGTCTTTCGCTCTGGCTGTTCTTGTGGAATTGGCAAGGGGATATTTGGAAGCCCATAGAGGGCTATGGTGAAAAAGGAAATATCTTCCGTTCAAAACTGGAAAGAAGCTTTCTGAGAAACTGCTCTGTGTTCTGTTAATTCATCTCACAGAGTTACATCTTTCCCTTCAAGAAGCCTTTCGCTAAGGCTCTTCTTGTGGAATTGGAAAAGGGATATTTGGAAGCCCATAGAGGGCTATGGTGAAAAAGGAAATATCTTCCGTTCAAAACTGGAAAGAAGCTTTCTGGGAAACTGCTCTGTGTTCTGTTAATTCATCTCACAGAGTTACATCTTTCCCTTCAAGAAGCCTTTCGCTAAGGCTGTTCTTCTGGAATTGGCAAAGGGATATTTGGAAGCCCATAGAGGGCTATGGTGAAAAAGGAAATATCTTCCGTTCAAAATTGGAAAGAAGCTTTCTGAGAAACTGCTCTGTGTTCTGTTAATTCATCTCACAGAGTTACATCTTTCCCTTCAAGAAGTCTTTTGCTAAGTCTGTTCTTGTGTAATTGGCAAGGGGATATTTGGAAGCCCATAGAGGGCTATGGTGAAAAAAGAAATATCTTCCGTTCAAAACTGTAAAGAAGCTTTCTGAGAAACTGCTCTGTGTTCTGTTAATTCATCTCACAGAGTTACATCTTTCCCTTCAAGAAACCTTTCGCTAAGGCTGTTCTTGTGGAATTCGCAAAGGGATATTTGGAAGCCCGTAGAGGGCTACGGTGAAAAAGGAAATATCTTCCGTTCAAAACTGGAAAGAAGCTTTCTGTGAAACTGCTCTGTGTTCTGTTAATTCATCTCACAGAGTTACATTTTTCCCTTCAAGAAGCCTTTCGCTAAGGCTGTTCTTGTGGAATTGGAAAAGGGATATTTGGAAGCCCATAGAGGGCTATGGTGAAAAAGGAAATATCTTCCGTTCAAAACTGGAAAGAAGCTTTCTGGGAAACTGCTCTGTGTTCTGTTAATTCATCTCACAGAGTTACATCTTTCCCTTCAAGAAGCCTTTCGCTAAGGCTGTTCTTGTGGAATTGGCAAAGGGATATTTGGAAGCCCATAGAGGGCTATGGTGAAAAAGGAAATAACTTCCGTTCAAACCTGGAAAGAAGCTTTCTGAGAAACTGCTCTGTGTTCTGTTAATTCATCTCACAGAGTTACATCTTTCCCCTCAAGAAGCCTTTCGCTAAGGCTGTTCTTGTGGAATTGGCAAAGGGATATTTGGAAGCCCATAGAGGGCTATGGTGAAAAAGGAAATACCTACCGTTCAAAACTGGAAAGAAGCTTTCTGAGAAACTGCTCTGTGTTCTGTTAATTCATCTCACAGAGTTACATCTTTCCCTTCAAGAAGCCTTTAGCTAAGGCTGTTCTTGTGGAATTGGCAAAGGGATAATTGGAAGCCCATAGAGGGCTATGGTGAAAAAGGAAGTATCATCCGTTCAAAACTGGAAAGAAGCTTTCTGAGAAACTGCTATGTGTTCTGTTAATTCATCTCACAGAGTTACATCTTTCCCTTCAAGAAGCCTTTCGCTAAGGCTGTTCTTGTGGAATTGGCAAAGGGATATTTGGAAGCCCCTAGAGGGCTATGGTGAAAAAGGAAATATCTTCCGTTCAAAACTGGAAAGAAGCTTTCTGAGAAACTGTTCTGTTTTCTGTTAATTCGTCTCACAGTGTTACATCTTTCCTTTCAAGAAACCTTTCGCTAAAGCTGTTTCTGTGGAATTGGCAAGGGGATACTTGGAAGCCCATAGAGGGCTATGGTGAAAAACCAATATCTTCCGTACAAAACTGGAAAGAAGCTTTCTGAGAAACTGCTCTGTGTTCTGTTAATTCATCTCACAGAGTTACATCTTTCCCTTCAAGAAGCCTTTCGCTAAGGCTGTTCTTGTGGAATTGGCAAAGGGATATTTGGAAGCCCATAGAGGGCTATGGTAAAAAAGGAAATATCTTCCGTTCAAAACTGGAAAGAAGCTTTCTGAGAAACTGCTCTGTGTTCTGTTAATTCATCTCAGAGAGTTATATCTTTCCCTTCAAGAAGCCTTTCGCTAAGGCTGTTCTTGTGGAATTGGCAAAGGGATATTTGGAAGCCCATAGAGGGCTATGGTGAAAAAGGAAATATCTTCCGTTCAAAACTGGAAAGAAGCTTTCTGAGAAACTGCTCTGTGTTCTGTTAATTCATCTCACAGAGTTACATCTTTCCCTTCAAGAAGCCTTTCGCTAAGGCTGTTCTTGTGGAATTGGCAAAGGGATATTTGGAAGCCCATAGAGGGCTATGGTGAAAAAGGAAATATCTTCCGTTCAAAACTGGAAAGAAGCTTTCTGAGAAACTGCTCTGTGTTCTGTTAATTCATCTCACATAGTTACATCTTTCCCTTCAAGAAGTCTTTCGCTCTGGCTGTTCTTGTGGAATTGGCAAGGGGATATTTGGAAGCCCATAGAGGGCTATGGTGAAAAAGGAAATATCTTCCGTTCAAAACTGGAAAGAAGCTTTCTGAGAAACTGCTCTGTGTTCTGTTAATTCATCTCACAGAGTTACATCTTTCCCTTCAAGAAGCCTTTCGCTAAGGCTGTTCTTGTGGAATTGGAAAAGGGATATTTGGAAGCCCATAGAGGGCTATGGTGAAAAAGGAAATATCTTCCGTTCAAAACTGGAAAGAAGCTTTCTGGGAAACTGCTCTGTGTTCTGTTAATTCATCCCACAGAGTTACATCTTTCCCTTCAAGAAGCCTTTCGCTAAGGCTGTTCTTCTGGAATTGGCAAAGGGATATTTGGAATCCCATAGAGGGCTATGATGAAAAAGGAAATATCTTCCGTTCAAAACTGGAAAGAAGCTTTCTGAGAAACTGCTCTGTGTTCTGTTAATTCATCTCACAGAGTTATATCTTTCCCTTCAAGAAGCCTTTCGCTAAGGCTGTTCTTGTGGAATTGGCAAAGGGATATTTGGAAGCCCATAGAGGGCTATGGTGGAAAAGGAAATATCTTCCGCTTAACACTGGAAAGAAGCTTTCTGAGAAACTGCTCTTGTTCTGTTAATTCATCTCACAGAGTTACATCTTTCCCTTCAAGAAGCCTTTCGCTAAGGCTGTTCTTGTGGAATTGGCAAAGGGATAATTGGAAGCCCATAGAGGGCTATGGTGAAAAAGGAAGTATCATCCGTTCAAAACTGGAAAGAAGCTTTCTGAGAAACTGCTCTGTGTTCTGTTAATTCATCTCACAGAGTTACATCTTTCCCTTCAAGAAGCCTTTCGCTAAGGCTGTTCTTGTGGAATTGGCAAAGGGATATTTGGAAGCCCCTAGAGGGCTATGGTGAAAAAGGAAATATCTTCCGTTCAAAACTGGAAAGAAGCTTTCTGAGAAACTGTTCTGTGTTCTGTTAATTCGTCTCACAGTGTTACATCTTTCCTTTCAAGAAACCTTTCGCTAAAGCTGTTTCTGTGGAATTGGCAAGGGGATACTTGGAAGCCCATAGAGGGCTATGGTGAAAAACAAATATCTTCCGTACAAAACTGGAAAGAAGCTTTCTGAGAAACTGCTCTGTGTTCTGTTAATTCATCTCACAGAGTTACATCTTTCCCTTCAAGAAGCCTTTCGCTAAGGCTGTTCTTGTGGAATTGGCAAAGGGATATTTGGAAGCCCACAGAGGGCTATGGTAAAAAAGGAAATATCTTCCGTTCAAAACTGGAAAGAAGCTTTCTGAGAAACTGCTCTGTGTTCTGTTAATTCATCTCAGAGAGTTATATCTTTCCCTTCAAGAAGCCTTTCGCTAAGGCTGTTCTTGTGGAATTGGCAAAGGGATATTTGGAAGCCCATAGAGGGCTATGGTGAAAAAGGAAATATCTTCCGTTCAAAACTGGAAAGAAGCTTTCTGAGAAACTGCTCTGTGTTCTGTTAATTCATCTCACAGAGTTACATCTTTCCCTACAAGAAGCCTTTCGCTAAGGCTGGTCTTGTGGAATTGGCAAAGGGATATTTGGAAGCCCATAGAGCGCTATGGTGAAAAAGGAAATATCTTCCGTTCAAAACTGGAAAGAAGCTTTCTGAGAAACTGCTCTGTGTTCTGTTAATTCATCTCACAGAGTTACATCTTTCCCTTCATGAAGCCTTTCGCTAAGGCTGTTCTTGTGGAATTCGCAAAGGGATATTTGGAAGCCCATAGAGGGCTATGGCGAAAAAGGAAATATCTTCCGTTCAAAACTGGAAAGAAGCTTTCTGAGAAACTGCTCTGTGTTCTGATAATTCATCTCACAGAGTTACATCTTTCCCTTCAAGAAGCCTTTCGCTAAGGGTGTTCTTGTGGAATTGGCTAAGGGATATTTGGAAGCCCATAGAGGTCTATGGTGAAAAAGGAAATATCTTCCGTTCAAAACTGGAAAGAAGCTTTCTGAGAAACTGCTCTGTGTTCTGTTAATTCATCTCACAGAGTTACATCTTTCCCTTCAAGAAGTCTTTTGCTAAGTCTGTTCTTGTGTAATTGGCAAGGGGATATTTGGAAGCCCATAGAGGGCTATGGTGAAAAAAGAAATATCTTCCGTTCAAAACTGGAAAGAAGCTTTCTGAGAAACTGCTCTGTGTTCTGTTAATTCATCTCACAGAGTTACATCTTTCCCTTCAACAAACCTTTCGCTAAGGCTGTTCTTGTGGAATTCGCAAAGGGATATTTGGAAGCCCGTAGAGGGCTACGGTGAAAAAGGAAATATCTTCCGTTCAAAACTGGAAAGAAGCTTTCTGTGAAACTGCTCTGTGTTCTGTTAATTCATCTCACAGAGTTACATTTTTCCCTTCAAGAAGCCTTTCGCTAAGGCTGTTCTTGTGGAATTGGAAAAGGGATATTTGGAAGCCCATAGAGGGCTATGGTGAAAAAGGAAATATCTTCCGTTCAAAACTGGAAAGAAGCTTTCTGGGAAACTGCTCTGTGTTCTGTTAATTCATCTCACAGAGTTACATCTTTCCCTTCAAGAAGCCTTTCGCTAAGGCTGTTCTTGTGGAATTGGCAAAGGGATATTTGGAAGCCCATAGAGGGCTATGGTGAAAAAGGAAATATCTTCCGTTCAAAAGTGGGAAGAAACTTTCTGAGAAACTGCTCTGTGTTCTGTTAATTCATCTCACAGAGTTACATCTTTCCCTTCAAGAAGTCTTTCGCTAAGGCTGTTCTTGTGCAATTGGCAAGGGGATATTTGGAAGCCCATAGATGGCTATGGTGAAAAAGGAAATATCTTCCGTTCAAAACTGGAAAGAAGCCTTCTGAGAAACTGCTCTGTGTTCTGTTAATTCATCTCACAGAGTTACATCTTTCCCTTCAAGAAACCTTTCGCTAAGGCTGTTCTTGTGGAATTCGCAAAGGGATATTTGGAAGCCCATAGAGGGCTACGGTGAAAAAGGAAATATCTTTCGTTCACAACTGGAAAGAAGCGTTCTGAGAAACTGCTCTGTGTTCTGTTAATTCATCTCACAGAGTTACATCTTTCCCTTCAAGAAGCCTTTCGCTAAGGCTGTTCTTGTGGAATTGGCAAAGGGATATTTGGAAGCCCATAGAGGGCTATGGTGGAAAAGGAAATATCTTCCGTTTAACACTGGAAAGAAGCTTTCTGAGAAACTGCTCTGTGTTCTGTTAATTCATCTCACAGAGTTACATCTTTCCCTTCAAGAAGCCTTTCGCTAAGGCTGTTCTTGTGGAATTGGCAAAGGGATATTTGGAAGCCCATAGAGGGCTATGGTGAAAAAGGAAATATCTTCCGTTCAAAACGGGAAAGAAGCTTTCTGAGAAACTGCTCTGTGTTCTGTTAATTCATCTCACATAGTTACATCTTTCCCTTCAAGAAGTCTTTCGCTCTGGCTGTTCTTGTGGAATTGGCAAGGGGATATTTGGAAGCCCATAGAGGGCTATGGTGAAAAAGGAAATATCTTCCGTTCAAAACTGGAAAGAAGCTTCTGAGAAACTGCTCTGTGTTCTGTTAATTCATCTCACAGAGTTACATCTTTCCCTTCAAGAAGCCTTTCGCTAAGGCTCTTCTTGTGGAATTGGAAAAGGGATATTTGGAAGCCCATAGAGGGCTATGGTGAAAAAGGAAATATCTTCCGTTCAAAACTGGAAAGAAGCTTTCTGGGAAACTGCTCTGTGTTCTGTTAATTCATCTCACAGAGTTACATCTTTCCCTTCAAGAAGCCTTTCGCTAAGGCTGTTCTTCTGGAATTGGCAAAGGGATATTTGGAATCCCATAGAGGGCTATGATGAAAAAGGAAATATCTTCCGTTCAAAACTGGAAAGAAGCTTTCTGAGAAACTGCTCTGTGTTCTGTTATTTCATCTCACAGAGTTATATCTTTCCCTTCAAGAAGCCTTTCGCTAAGGCTGTTCTTGTGGAATTGGCAAAGGGATATTTGGAAGCCCACAGAGGGCTATGGTGGAAAAGGAAATATCTTCCGTTTAACACTGGAAAGAAGCTTTCTGAGAAACTGCTCTGTGTTCTGTTAATTCATCTCACAGAGTTACATCTTTCCCTTCAAGAAGCCTTTCGCTAAGGCTGTTCTTGTGGAATTGGCAAAGGGATATTTGGAAGCCCATAGAGGGCTATGGTGAAAAAGGAAATATCTTCCGTTCAAAACTGGAAAGAAGCTTTCTGAGAAACTGTTCTGTGTTCTGTTAATTCATCTCACAGAGTTACATCTTTCCATTCAAGAAGTCTTTCGCTAAGGCTGGTCTTGTGGAATTGGCAAAGGGATATTTGGAAGCCCATAGAGGGCTATGGTGAAAAAGGAAATATCTTCCGTTCAAAATTGGAAAGAAGCTTTCTGAGAAACTGCTCTGTGTTCTGTTAATTCATCTCACAGAGTTACATCTTTCCCTTCAAGAAGTCTTTTGCTAAGTCTGTTCTTGTGTAATTGGCAAGGGGATATTTGGAAGCCCATAGAGGGCTATGGTGAAAAAAGAAATATCTTCCGTTCAAAACTGGAAAGAAGCTTTCTGAGAAACTGCTCCGTGTTCTGTTAATTCATCTCACAGAGTTACATCTTTCCCTTCAACAAACCTTTCGCTAAGGCTGTTCTTGTGGAATTCGCAAAGGGATATTTGGAAGCCCGTAGAGGGCTACGGTGAAAAAGGAAATATCTTCCGTTCAACACTGGAAAGAAGCTTTCTGTGAAACTGCTCTGTGTTCTGTTAATTCATCTCACAGAGTTACATTTTTCCCTTCAAGAAGACTTTCGCGAAGGCTGTTCTTGTGGAATTGGAAAAGGGATATTTGGAAGCCCATAGAGGGCTATGGTGAAAAAGGAAATATCTTCCGTTCAAAACTGGAAAGAAGCTTTCTGGGAAACTGCTCTGTGTTCTGTTAATTCATCTCACAGAGTTACATCTTTCCCTTCAAGAAGCCTTTCGCTAAGGCTGTTCTTGTGGAATTGGCAAAGGGATATTTGTAAGCCCCTAGAGGGCTATGGTGAAAAAGGAAATATCTTCCGTACAAAACTGGAAAGAAGCTTTCTGAGAAACTGTTCTGTGTTCTGTTAATTCGTCTCACAGTGTTACATCTTTCCTTTCAAGAAACCTTTCGCTAAAGCTGTTTCTGTGGAATTGGCAAGGGGATACTTGGAAGCCCATAGAGGGCTATGGTGAAAAACAAATATCTTCCGTACAAAACTGGAAAGAAGCTTTCTGAGAAACTGCTCTGTGTTCTGTTAATTCATCTCACAGAGTTACATCTTTCCCTTCAAGAAGCCTTTCGCTAAGGCTGTTCTTGTGGAATTGGCAAAGGGATATTTGGAAGCCCATAGAGGGCTATGGTAAAAAAGGAAATATCTTCCGTTCAAAACTGGAAAGAAGCTTTCTGAGAAACTGCTCTGTGTTCTGTTAATTCATCTCAGAGAGTTATATCTTTCCCTTCAAGAAGCCTTTCGCTAAGGCTGTTCTTGTGGAATTGGCAAAGGGATATTTGGAAGCCCATAGAGGGCTATGGTGAAAAAGGAAATATCTTCCGTTCAAAACTGGAAAGAAGCTTTCTGAGAAACTGCTCTGTGTTCTGTTAATTCATCTCACAGAGTTACATATCCTACAAGAAGCCTTTCGCTAAGGCTGGTCTTGTGGAATTGGCAAAGGGATATTTGGAAGCCCATAGAGGGCTATGGTGAAAAAGGAAATATCTTCCGTTCAAAACTGGAAAGAAGCTTTCTGAGAAACTGCTCTGTGTTCTGTTAATTCATCTCACAGAGTTACATCTTTCCCTTCATGAAGCCTTTCGCTAAGGCTGTTCTTGTGGAATTCGCAAAGGGATATTTGGAAGCCCATAGAGGGCTATGGCGAAAAAGGAAATATCTTCCGTTCAAAACTGGAAAGAAGCTTTCTGAGAAACTGCTCTGTGTTCTGATAATTCATCTCACAGAGTTACATCTTTCCCTTCAAGAAGCCTTTCGCTAAGGGTGTTCTTGTGGAATTGGCAAAGGGATATTTGGAAGCCCATAGAGGGCTATGGTGAAAAAGGAAATATCTTCCATTCAAAAGTGGAAAGAAGCTTTCTGAGAAACTGCTCTGTGTTCTGTTAATTCATCTCACAGAGTTACATCTTTCCCTTCAAGAAGTCTTTTGCTAAGTCTGTTCTTGTGTAATTGGCAAGGGGATATTTGGAAGCCCATAGAGGGCTATGGTGAAAAAAGAAATATCTTCCGTTCAAAACTGGAAAGAAGCTTTCTGAGAAACTGCTCTGTGTTCTGTTAATTCATCTCACAGAGTTACATCTTTCCCTTCAAGAAACCTTTCGCTAAGGCTGTTCTTGTGGAATTCGCAAAGGGATATTTGGAAGCCCGTAGAGGGCTACGGTGAAAAAGGAAATATCTTCCGTTCAAAACTGGAAAGAAGCTTTCTGTGAAACTGCTCTGTGTTCTGTTAATTCATCTCACAGAGTTACATTTTTCCCTTCAAGAAGCCTTTCGCTAAGGCTGTTCTTGTGGAATTGGAAAAGGGATATTTGGAAGCCCATAGAGGGCTATGGTGAAAAAGGAAATATCTTCCGTTCAAAACTGGAAAGAAGCTTTCTGGGAAACTGCTCTGTGTTCTGTTAATTCATCTCACAGAGTTACATCTTTCCCTTCAAGAAGCCTTTCGCTAAGGCTGTTCTTGTGGAATTGGCAAAGGGATATTTGGAAGCCCATAGAGGGCTATGGTGAAAAAGGAAATATCTTCCGTTCAAAAGTGGAAAGAAACTTTCTGAGAAACTGCTCTGTGTTCTGTTAATTCATCTCACAGAGTTACATCTTTCCCTTCAAGAAGTCTTTCGCTAAGGCTGTTCTTGTGCAATTGGCAAGGGGATATTTGGAAGCCCATAGAGGGCTATGGTGAAAAAGGAAATATCTTCCGTTCAAAACTGGAAAGAAGCCTTCTGAGAAACTGCTCTGTGTTCTGTTAATTCATCTCACAGAGTTACATCTTTCCCTTCAAGAAACCTTTCGCTAAGGCTGTTCTTGTGGAATTCGCAAAGGGATATTTGGAAGCCCATAGAGGGCTACGGTGAAAAAGGAAATATCTTCCGTTCACAACTGGAAAGAAGCGTTCTGAGAAACTGCTCTGTGTTCTGTTAATTCATCTCACAGAGTTACATCTTTCCCTTCAAGAAGCCTTTCGCTAAGGCTGTTCTTGTGGAATTGGCAAAGGGATATTTGGAAGCCCATAGAGGGATATGGTAAAAAAGGAAATATCTTCCGTTCAAAACTGGAAAGAAGCTTTCTGAGAAACTGCTCTGTGTTCTGTTAATTCATCTCAGAGAGTTATATCTTTCCCTTCAAGAAGCCTTTCGCTAAGGCTGTTCTTGTGGAATTGGCAAAGGGATATTTGGAAGCCCATAGAGGGCTATGGTGAAAAAGGAAATATCTTCCGTTCAAAACTGGAAAGAAGCTTTCTGAGAAACTGCTCTGTGTTCTGTTAATTCATCTCACAGAGTTACATCTTTCCCTTCAAGAAGCCTTTCGCTAAGGCTGTTCTTGTGGAATTGGCAAAGGGATATTTGGAAGCCCCTAGAGGGCTATGGTGAAAAAGGAAATATCTTCCGTTCAAAACTGGAAAGAAGCTTTCTGAGAAACTGCTCTGTGTTCTGTTAATTCATCTCACATAGTTACATCTTTCCCTTCAAGAAGTCTTTCGCTCTGGCTGTTCTTGTGGAATTGGCAAGGGGATATTTGGAAGCCCATAGAAGGCTATGGTGAAAAAGGAAATATCTTCCGTTCAAAACTGGAAAGAAGCTTTCTGAGAAACTGCTCTGTGTTCTGTTAATTCATCTCACAGAGTTACATCTTTCCCTTCAAGAAGCCTTTCGCTAAGGCTCTTCTTGTGGAATTGGAAAAGGGATATTTGGAAGCCCATAGAGGGCTATGGTGAAAAAGGAAATATCTTCCGTTCAAAACTGGAAAGAAGCTTTCTGGGAAACTGCTCTGTGTTCTCTTAATTCATCTCACAGAGTTACATCTTTCCCTTCAAGAAGCCTTTCGCTAAGGCTGTTCTTCTGGAATTGGCAAAGGGATATTTGGAATCCCATAGAGGGCTATGATGAAAAAGGAAATATCTTCCGTTCAAAACTGGAAAGAAGCTTTCTGAGAAACTGCTCTGTGTTCTGTTAATTCATCTCACAGAGCTATATCTTTCCCTTCAAGAAGCCTTTCGCTAAGGCTGTTCTTGTGGAATTGGCAAAGGGATATTTGGAAGCCCATAGAGGGCTATGGTGGAAAAGGAAATATCTTCCGTTTAACACTGGAAAGAAGCTTTCTGAGAAACTGCTCTGTGTTCTGTTAATTCATCTCACAGAGTTACATCTTTCCCTTCAAGAAGCCTTTCGCTAAGGCTGTTCTTGTGGAATTGGCAAAGGGATATTTGGAAGCCCATAGAGGGCTATGGTGAAAAAGGAAATAACTTCCGTTCAAACCTGGAAAGAAGCTTTCTGAGAAACTGCTCTGTGTTCTGTTAATTCATCTCACAGAGTTACATCTTTCCCCTCAAGAAGCCTTTCGCTAAGGCTGTTCTTGTGGAATTGGCAAAGGGATATTTGGAAGCCCATAGAGGGCTATGGTGAAAAAGGAAATACCTACCGTTCAAAACTGGAAAGAAGCTTTCTGAGAAACTGCTCTGTGTTCTGTTAATTCATCTCACAGAGTTACATCTTTCCCTTCAAGAAGTCTTTAGCTAAGGCTGTTCTTGTGGAATTGGCAAAGGGATAATTGGAAGCCCATAGAGGGCTATGGTGAAAAAGGAAGTATCATCCGTTCAAAACTGGAAAGAAGCTTTCTGAGAAACTGCTCTGTGTTCTGTTAATTCATCTCACAGAGTTACATCTTTCCCTTCAAGAAACCTTTCGCTAAGGCTGTTCTTGTGGAATTGGCAAAGGGATATTTGTAAGCCCCTAGAGGGCTATGGTGAAAAAGGAAATATCTTCCGTTCAAAACTGGAAAGAAGCTTTCTGAGAAACTGTTCTGTGTTCTGTTAATTCGTCTCACAGTGTTACATCTTTCCTTTCAAGAAACCTTTCGCTAAAGCTGTTTCTGTGGAATTGGCAAGGGGATACTTGGAAGCCCATAGAGGGCTATGGTGAAAAACAAATATCTTCCGTACAAAACTGGAAAGAAGCTTTCTGAGAAACTGCTCTGTGTTCTGTTAATTCATCTCACAGAGTTACATCTTTCCCTTCAAGAAGCCTTTCGCTAAGGCTGTTCTTGTGGAATTGGCAAAGGGATATTTGGAAGCCCATAGAGGGCTATGGTAAAAAAGGAAATATCTTCCGTTCAAAACTGGAAAGAAGCTTTCTGAGAAACTGCTCTGTGTTCTGTTAATTCATCTCAGAGAGTTATATCTTTCCCTTCAAGAAGCCTTTCGCTAAGGCTGTTCTTGTGGAATTGGCAAAGGGATATTTGGAAGCCCATAGAGGGCTATGGTGAAAAAGGAAATATCTTCCGTTCAAAACTGGAAAGAAGCTTTCTGAGAAACTGCTCTGTGTTCTGTTAATTCATCTCACAGAGTTACATCTTTCCCTACAAGAAGCCTTTCGCTAAGGCTGGTCTTGTGGAATTGGCAAAGGGATATTTGGAAGCCCATAGAGGGCTATGGTGAAAAAGGAAATATCTTCCGTTCAAAACTGGAAAGAAGCCTTCTGAGAAACTGCTCTGTGTTCTGTTAATTCATCTCACAGAGTTACATCTTTCCCTTCAAGAAACCTTTCGCTAAGGCTGTTCTTGTGGAATTGGCAAAGGGATATTTGGAAGCCCATAGAGGGCTATGGTGAAAAAGGAAATATCTTCCGTTCAAAACTGGAAAGAAGCTTTCTGAGAAACTGCTCTGTGTTCTGTTAATTCATCTCACATAGTTACATCTTTCCCTTCAAGAAGTCTTTCGCTCTGGCTGTTCTTGTGGAATTGGCAAGGGGATATTTGGAAGCCCATAGAAGGCTATGGTGAAAAAGGAAATATCTTCCGTTCAAAACTGGAAAGAAGCTTTCTGAGAAACTGCTCTGTGTTCTGTTAATTCATCTCACAGAGTTACATCTTTCCCTTCAAGAAGCCTTTCGCTAAGGCTCTTCTTGTGGAATTGGAAAAGGGATATTTGGAAGCCCAAAGAGGGCTATGGTGAAAAAGGAAATATCTTCCGTTCAAAACTGGAAAGAAGCTTTCTGGGAAACTGCTCTGTGTTCTGTTAATTCATCTCACAGAGTTACATCTTTCCCTTCAAGAAGCCTTTCGCTAAGGCTGTTCTTCTGGAATTGGCAAAGGGATATTTGGAATCCCATAGAGGGCTATGATGAAAAAGGAAATATCTTCCGTTCAAAACTGGAAAGAAGCTTTCTGAGAAACTGCTCTGTGTTCTGTTAATTCATCTCACAGAGCTATATCTTTCCCTTCAAGAAGCCTTTCGCTAAGGCTGTTCTTGTGGAATTGGCAAAGGGATATTTGGAAGCCCATAGAGGGCTATGGTGGAAAAGGAAATATCTTCCGTTTAACACTGGAAAGAAGCTTTCTGAGAAACTGCTCTGTGTTCTGTTAATTCATCTCACAGAGTTACATCTTTCCCTTCAAGAAGCCTTTCGCTAAGGCTGTTCTTGTGGAATTGGCAAAGGGATATTTGGAAGCCCATAGAGGGCTATGGTGAAAAAGGAAATATCTTCCGTTCAAAACTGGAAAGAAGCTTTCTGAGAAACTGCTCTGTGTTCTGTTAATTCATCTCACATAGTTACATCTTTCCCTTCAAGAAGTCTTTCGCTCTGGCTGTTCTTGTGGAATTGGCAAGGGGATATTTGGAAGCCCATAGAGGGCTATGGTGAAAAAGGAAATATCTTCCGTTCAAAACTGGAAAGAAGCTTTCTGAGAAACTGCTCTGTGTTCTGTTAATTCATCTCACAGAGTTACATCTTTCCCTTCAAGAAGCCTTTCGCTAAGGCTCTTCTTGTGGAATTGGAAAAGGGATATTTGGAAGCCCATAGAGGGCTATGGTGAAAAAGGAAATATCTTCCGTTCAAAACTGGAAAGAAGCTTTCTGGGAAACTGCTCTGTGTTCTGTTAATTCATCTCACAGAGTTACATCTTTCCCTTCAAGAAGCCTTTCGCTAAGGCTGTTCTTCTGGAATTGGCAAAGGGATATTTGGAATCCCATAGAGGGCTATGATGAAAAAGGAAATATCTTCCGTTCAAAACTGGAAAGAAGCTTTCTGAGAAACTGCTCTGTGTTCTGTTAATTCATCTCACAGAGTTATATCTTTCCCTTCAAGAAGCCTTTCGCTAAGGCTGTTCTTGTGGAATTGGCAAAGGGATATTTGGAAGCCCACAGAGGGCTATGGTGGAAAAGGAAATATCTTCCGTTTAACACTGGAAAGAAGCTTTCTGAGAAACTGCTCTGTGTTCTGTTAATTCATCTCACAGAGTTACATCTTTCCCTTCAAGAAGCCTTTCGCTAAGGCTGTTCTTGTGGAATTGGCAAAGGGATATTTGGAAGCCCATAGAGGGCTATGGTGAAAAAGGAAATATCTTCCGTTCAAAACTGGAAAGAAGCTTTCTGAGAAACTGTTCTGTGTTCTGTTAATTCATCTCACAGAGTTACATCTTTCCCTTCAAGAAGCCTTTCGCTAAGGCTGGTCTTGTGGAATTGGCAAAGGGATATTTGGAAGCCCATAGAGGGCTATGGTGAAAAAGGAAATATCTTCCGTTCAAAATTGGAAAGAAGCTTTCTGAGAAACTGCTCTGTGTTCTGTTAATACATCTCACAGAGTTACATCTTTCCCTTCAAGAAGTCTTTTGCTAAGTCTGTTCTTGTGTAATTGGCAAGGGGATATTTGGAAGCCCATAGAGGGCTATGGTGAAAAAAGAAATATCTTCCGTTCAAAACTGGAAAGAAGCTTTCTGAGAAACTGCTCTGTGTTCTGTTAATTCATCTCACAGAGTTACATCTTAACCTTCAAGAAACCTTTCGCTAAGGCTGTTCTTGTGGAATTCGCAAAGGGATATTTGGAAGCCCGTAGAGGGCTACGGTGAAAAAGGAAATATCTTCCGTTCAACACTGGAAAGAAGCTTTCTGTGAAACTGCTCTGTGTTCTGTTAATTCATCTCACAGAGTTACATTTTTCCCTTCAAGAAGACTTTCGCGAAGGCTGTTCTTGTGGAATTGGAAAAGGGATATTTGGAAGCCCATAGAGGGCTATGGTGAAAAAGGAAATATCTTCCGTTCAAAACTGGAAAGAAGCTTTCTGGGAAACTGCTCTGTGTTCTGTTAATTCATCTCACAGAGTTACATCTTTCCCTTCAAGAAGCCTTTCGCTAAGGCTGTTCTTGTGGAATTGGCAAAGGGATATTTGGAAGCCCATAGAGGGCTATGGTGAAAAAGGAAATATCTTCCGTTCAAAAGTGGAAAGAAACTTTCTGAGAAACTGCTCTGTGTTCTGTTAATTCATTTCACAGAGTTACATCTTTCCCTTCAAGAAGTCTTTCGCTAAGGCTGTTCTTGTGCAATTGGCAAGGGGATATTTGGAAGCCCATAGAGGGCTATGGTGAAAAAGGAAATATCTTCCGTTCAAAACTGGAAAGAAGCCTTCTGAGAAACTGCTCTGTGTTCTGTTAATTCATCTCACAGAGTTACATCTTTCCCTTCAAGAAACCTTTCGCGAAGGCTGTTCTTGTGGAATTCGCAAAGGGATATTTGGAAGCCCATAGAGGGCTACGGTGAAAAAGGAAATATCTTCCGTTCACAACTGGAAAGAAGCGTTCTGAGAAACTGCTCTGTGTTCTGTTAATTCATCTCACAGAGTTACATCTTTCCCTTCAAGAAGCCTTTCGCTAAGGCTGTTCTTGTGGAATTGGCAAAGGGATATTTGGAAGCCCATAGAGGGATATGGTAAAAAAGGAAATATCTTCCGTTCAAAACTGGAAAGAAGCTTTCTGAGAAACTGCTCTGTGTTCTGTTAATTCATCTCAGAGAGTTATATCTTTCCCTTCAAGAAGCCTTTCGCTAAGGCTGTTCTTGTGGAATTGGCAAAGGGATATTTGGAAGCCCATAGAGGGCTATGGTGAAAAAGGAAATATCTTCCGTTCAAAACTGGAAAGAAGCTTTCTGAGAAACTGCTCTGTGTTCTGTTAATTCATCTCACAGAGTTACATCTTTCCCTTCAAGAAGCCTTTCGCTAAGGCTGTTCTTGTGGAATTGGCAAAGGGATATTTGGAAGCCCATAGAGGGCTATGGTGAAAAAGGAAATATCTTCCGTTCAAAACTGGAAAGAAGCTTTCTGAGAAACTGCTCTGTGTTCTGTTAATTCATCTCACAGAGCTATATCTTTCCCTTCAAGAAGCCTTTCGCTAAGGCTGTTCTTGTGGAATTGGCAAAGGGATATTTGGAAGCCCATAGAGGGCTATGGTGGAAAAGGAAATATCTTCCGTTTAACACTGGAAAGAAGCTTTCTGAGAAACTGCTCTGTGTTCTGTTAATTCATCTCACAGAGTTACATCTTTCCCTTCAAGAAGCCTTTCGCTAAGGCTGTTCTTGTGGAATTGGCAAAGGGATATTTGGAAGCCCATAGAGGGCTATGGTGAAAAAGGAAATAACTTCCGTTCAAACCTGGAAAGAAGCTTTCTGAGAAACTGCTCTGTGTTCTGTTAATTCATCTCACAGAGTTACATCTTTCCCCTCAAGAAGCCTTTCGCTAAGGCTGTTCTTGTGGAATTGGCAAAGGGATATTTGGAAGCCCATAGAGGGCTATGGTGAAAAAGGAAATACCTAACGTTCAAAACTGGAAAGAAGCTTTCTGAGAAACTGCTCTGTGTTCTGTTAATTCATCTCACAGAGTTACATCTTTCCCTTCAAGAAGCCTTTAGCTAAGGCTGTTCTTGTGGAATTGGCAAAGGGATAATTGGAAGCCCATAGAGGGCTATGGTGAAAAAGGAAGTATCATCCGTTCAAAACTGGAAAGAAGCTTTCTGAGAAACTGCTCTGTGTTCTGTTAATTCATCTCACAGAGTTACATCTTTCCCTTCAAGAAACCTTTCGCTAAGGCTGTTCTTGTGGAATTGGCAAAGGGATATTTGTAAGCCCCTAGAGGGCTATGGTGAAAAAGGAAATATCTTCCGTTCAAAACTGGAAAGAAGCTTTCTGAGAAACTGTTCTGTGTTCTGTTAATTCGTCTCACAGTGTTACATCTTTCCTTTCAAGAAACCTTTCGCTAAAGCTGTTTCTGTGGAATTGGCAAGGGGATACTTGGAAGCCCATAGAGGGCTATGGTGAAAAACAAATATCTTCCGTACAAAACTGGAAAGAAGCTTTCTGAGAAACTGCTCTGTGTTCTGTTAATTCATCTCACAGAGTTACATCTTTCCCTTCAAGAAGCCTTTCGCTAAGGCTGTTCTTGTGGAATTGGCAAAGGGATATTTGGAAGCCCATAGAGGGCTATGGTAAAAAAGGAAATATCTTCCGTTCAAAACTGGAAAGAAGCTTTCTGAGAAACTGCTCTGTGTTCTGTTAATTCATCTCAGAGAGTTATATCTTTCCCTTCAAGAAGCCTTTCGCTAAGGCTGTTCTTGTGGAATTGGCAAAGGGATATTTGGAAGCCCATAGAGGGCTATGGTGAAAAAGGAAATATCTTCCGTTCAAAACTGGAAAGAAGCTTTCTGAGAAACTGCTCTGTGTTCTGTTAATTCATCTCACAGAGTTACATCTTTCCCTACAAGAAGCCTTTCGCTAAGGCTGGTCTTGTGGAATTGGCAAAGGGATATTTGGAAGCCCATAGAGGGCTATGGTGAAAAAGGAAATATCTTCCGTTCAAAACTGGAAAGAAGCTTTCTGAGAAACTGCTCTGTGTTCTGTTAATTCATCTCACAGAGTTACATCTTTCCCTTCATGAAGCCTTTCGCTAAGGCTGTTCTTGTGGAATTCGCAAAGGGATATTTGGAAGCCCATAGAGGGCTATGGCGAAAAAGGAAATATCTTCCGTTCAAAACTGGAAAGAAGCTTTCTGAGAAACTGCTCTGTGTTCTGATAATTCATCTCACAGAGTTACATCTTTCCCTTCAAGAAGCCTTTCGCTAAGGGTGTTCTTGTGGAATTGGCAAAGGGATATTTGGAAGCCCATAGAGGGCTATGGTGAAAAAGGAAATATCTTCCGTTCAAAAGTGGAAAGAAGCTTTCTGAGAAACTGCTCTGTGTTCTGTTAATTCATCTCACAGAGTTACATCTTTCCCTTCAAGAAGCCTTTTGCTAAGTCTGTTCTTGTGTAATTGGCAAGGGGATATTTGGAAGCCCATAGAGGGCTATGGTGAAAAAAGAAATATCTTCCGTTCAAAACTGGAAAGAAGCTTTCTGAGAAACTGCTCTGTGTTCTGTTAATTCATCTCACAGAGTTACATCTTTCCCTTCAAGAAACCTTTCGCTAAGGCTGTTCTTGTGGAATTCGCAAAGGGATATTTGGAAGCCCGTAGAGGGCTACGGTGAAAAAGGAAATATCTTCCGTTCAAAACTGGAAAGAAGCTTTCTGTGAAACTGCTCTGTGTTCTGTTAATTCATCTCACAGAGTTACATTTTTCCCTTCAAGAAGCCTTTCGCTAAGGCTGTTCTTGTGGAATTGGAAAAGGGATATTTGGAAGCCCATAGAGGGCTATGGTGAAAAAGGAAATATCTTCCGTTCAAAACTGGAAAGAAGCTTTCTGGGAAACTGCTCTGTGTTCTGTTAATTCATCTCACAGAGTTACATCTTTCCCTTCAAGAAGCCTTTCGCTAAGGCTGTTCTTGTGGAATTGGCAAAGGGATATTTGGAAGCCCATAGAGGGCTATGGTGAAAAAGGAAATATCTTCCGTTTAAAAGTGGAAAGAAACTTTCTGAGAAACTGCTCTGTGTTCTGTTAATTCATCTCACAGAGTTACATCTTTCCCTTCAAGAAGTCTTTCGCTAAGGCTGTTCTTGTGCAATTGGCAAGGGGATATTTGGAAGCCCATAGAGGGCTATGGTGAAAAAGGAAATATCTTCCGTTGAAAACTGGAAAGAAGCCTTCTGAGAAACTGCTCTGTGTTCTGTTAATTCATCTCACAGAGTTACATCTTTCCCTACAAGAAGCCTTTCGCTAAGGCTGGTCTTGTGGAATTGGCAAAGGGATATTTGGAAGCCCATAGAGGGCTATGGTGAAAAAGGAAATATCTTCCGTTCAAAACTGGAAAGAAGCCTTCTGAGAAACTGCTCTGTGTTCTGTTAATTCATCTCACAGAGTTACATCTTTCCCTTCAAGAAACCTTTCGCTAAGGCTGTTCTTGTGGAATTGGCAAAGGGATATTTGGAAGCCCATAGAGGGCTATGGTGAAAAAGGAAATATCTTCCGTTCAAAACTGGAAAGAAGCTTTCTGAGAAACTGCTCTGTGTTCTGTTAATTCATCTCACATAGTTACATCTTTCCCTTCAAGAAGTCTTTCGCTCTGGCTGTTCTTGTGGAATTGGCAAGGGGATATTTGGAAGCCCATAGAAGGCTATGGTGAAAAAGGAAATATCTTCCGTTCAAAACTGGAAAGAAGCTTTCTGAGAAACTGCTCTGTGTTCTGTTAATTCATCTCACAGAGTTACATCTTTCCCTTCAAGAAGCCTTTCGCTAAGGCTCTTCTTGTGGAATTGGAAAAGGGATATTTGGAAGCCCAAAGAGGGCTATGGTGAAAAAGGAAATATCTTCCGTTCAAAACTGGAAAGAAGCTTTCTGGGAAACTGCTCTGTGTTCTGTTAATTCATCTCACAGAGTTACATCTTTCCCTTCAAGAAGCCTTTCGCTAAGGCTGTTCTTCTGGAATTGGCAAAGGGATATTTGGAATCCCATAGAGGGCTATGATGAAAAAGGAAATATCTTCCGTTCAAAACTGGAAAGAAGCTTTCTGAGAAACTGCTCTGTGTTCTGTTAATTCATCTCACAGAGCTATATCTTTCCCTTCAAGAAGCCTTTCGCTAAGGCTGTTCTTGTGGAATTGGCAAAGGGATATTTGGAAGCCCATAGAGGGCTATGGTGGAAAAGGAAATATCTTCCGTTTAACACTGGAAAGAAGCTTTCTGAGAAACTGCTCTGTGTTCTGTTAATTCATCTCACAGAGTTACATCTTTCCCTTCAAGAAGCCTTTCGCTAAGGCTGTTCTTGTGGAATTGGCAAAGGGATATTTGGAAGCCCATAGAGGGCTATGGTGAAAAAGGAAATATCTTCCGTTCAAAACTGGAAAGAAGCTTTCTGAGAAACTGCTCTGTGTTCTGTTAATTCATCTCACATAGTTACATCTTTCCCTTCAAGAAGTCTTTCGCTCTGGCTGTTCTTGTGGAATTGGCAAGGGGATATTTGGAAGCCCATAGAGGGCTATGGTGAAAAAGGAAATATCTTCCGTTCAAAACTGGAAAGAAGCTTTCTGAGAAACTGCTCTGTGTTCTGTTAATTCATCTCACAGAGTTACATCTTTCCCTTCAAGAAGCCTTTCGCTAAGGCTCTTCTTGTGGAATTGGAAAAGGGATATTTGGAAGCCCATAGAGGGCTATGGTGAAAAAGGAAATATCTTCCGTTCAAAACTGGAAAGAAGCTTTCTGGGAAACTGCTCTGTGTTCTGTTAATTCATCTCACAGAGTTACATCTTTCCCTTCAAGAAGCCTTTCGCTAAGGCTGTTCTTCTGGAATTGGCAAAGGGATATTTGGAATCCCATAGAGGGCTATGATGAAAAAGGAAATATCTTCCGTTCAAAACTGGAAAGAAGCTTTCTGAGAAACTGCTCTGTGTTCTGTTAATTCATCTCACAGAGTTATATCTTTCCCTTCAAGAAGCCTTTCGCTAAGGCTGTTCTTGTGGAATTGGCAAAGGGATATTTGGAAGCCCACAGAGGGCTATGGTGGAAAAGGAAATATCTTCCGTTTAACACTGGAAAGAAGCTTTCTGAGAAACTGCTCTGTGTTCTGTTAATTCATCTCACAGAGTTACATCTTTCCCTTCAAGAAGCCTTTCGCTAAGGCTGTTCTTGTGGAATTGGCAAAGGGATATTTGGAAGCCCATAGAGGACTATGGTGAAAAAGGAAATATCTTCCGTTCAAAACTGGAAAGAAGCTTTCTGAGAAACTGTTCTGTGTTCTGTTAATTCATCTCACAGAGTTACATCTTTCGCTTCAAGAAGCCTTTCGCTAAGGCTGGTCTTGTGGAATTGGCAAAGGGATATTTGGAAGCCCATAGAGGGCTATGGTGAAAAAGGAAATATCTTCCGTTCAAAATTGGAAAGAAGCTTTCTGAGAAACTGCTCTGTGTTCTGTTAATACATCTCACAGAGTTTCATCTTTCCCTTCAAGAAGTCTTTTGCTAAGTCTGTTCTTGTGTAATTGGCAAGGGGATATTTGGAAGCCCATAGAGGGCTATGGTGAAAAAAGAAATATCTTCCGTTCAAAACTGGAAAGAAGCTTTCTGAGAAACTGCTCTGTGTTCTGTTAATTCATCTCACAGAGTTACATCTTTCCCTTCAAGAAACCTTTCGCTAAGGCTGTTCTTGTGGAATTCGCAAAGGGATATTTGGAAGCCCGTAGAGGGCTACGGTGAAAAAGGAAATATCTTCCGTTCAACACTGGAAAGAAGCTTTCTGTGAAACTGCTCTGTGTTCTGTTAATTCATCTCACAGAGTTACATTTTTCCCTTCAAGAAGACTTTCGCGAAGGCTATTCTTGTGGAATTGGAAAAGGGATATTTGGAAGCCCATAGAGGGCTATGGTGAAAAAGGAAATATCTTCCGTTCAAAACTGGAAAGAAGCTTTCTGGGAAACTGCTCTGTGTTCTGTTAATTCATCTCACAGAGTTACATCTTTCCCTTCAAGAAGCCTTTCGCTAAGGCTGTTCTTGTGGAATTGGCAAAGGGATATTTGGAAGCCCATAGAGGGCTATGGTGAAAAAGGAAATATCTTCCGTTCAAAAGTGGAAAGAAACTTTCTGAGAAACTGCTCTGTGTTCTGTTAATTCATTTCACAGAGTTACATCTTTCCCTTCAAGAAGTCTTTCGCTAAGGCTGTTCTTGTGCAATTGGCAAGGGGATATTTGGAAGCCCATAGAGGGCTATGGTGAAAAAGGAAATATCTTCCGTTCAAAACTGGAAAGAAGCCTTCTGAGAAACTGCTCTGTGTTCTGTTAATTCATCTCACAGAGTTACATCTTTCCCTTCAAGAAACCTTTCGCTAAGGCTGTTCTTGTGGAATTCGCAAAGGGATATTTGGAAGCCCATAGAGGGCTACGGTGAAAAAGGAAATATCTTCCGTTCACAACTGGAAAGAAGCGTTCTGAGAAACTGCTCTGTGTTCTGTTAATTCATCTCACAGAGTTACATCTTTCCCTTCAAGAAGCCTTTCGCTAAGGCTGTTCTTGTGGAATTGGCAAAGGGATATTTGGAAGCCCATAGAGGGATATGGTAAAAAAGGAAATATCTTCCGTTCAAAACTGGAAAGAAGCTTTCTGAGAAACTGCTCTGTGTTCTGTTAATTCATCTCAGAGAGTTATATCTTTCCCTTCAAGAAGCCTTTCGCTAAGGCTGTTCTTGTGGAATTGGCAAAGGGATATTTGGAAGCCCATAGAGGGCTATGGTGAAAAAGGAAATATCTTCCGTTCAAAACTGGAAAGAAGCCTTCTGAGAAACTGCTCTGTGTTCTGTTAATTCATCTCACAGAGTTACATCTTTCCCTTCAAGAAACCTTTCGCTAAGGCTGTTCTTGTGGAATTCGCAAAGGGATATTTGGAAGCCCATAGAGGGCTACGGTGAAAAAGGAAATATCTTCCGTTCACAACTGGAAAGAAGCGTTCTGAGAAACTGCTCTGTGTTCTGTTAATTCATCTCACAGAGTTACATCTTTCCCTTCAAAAAGCCTTTCGCTAAGGCTGTTCTTGTGGAATTGGCAAAGGGATATTTGGAAGCCCATAGAGGGATATGGTAAAAAAGGAAATATCTTCCGTTCAAAACTGGAAAGAAGCTTTCTGAGAAACTGCTCTGTGTTCTGTTAATTCATCTCAGAGAGTTATATCTTTCCCTTCAAGAAGCCTTTCGCTAAGGCTGTTCTTGTGGAATTGGCAAAGGGATATTTGGAAGCCCATAGAGGGCTATGGTGAAAAAGGAAATATCTTCCGTTCAAAACTGGAAAGAAGCTTTCTGAGAAACTGCTCTGTGTTCTGTTAATTCATCTCACAGAGTTACATCTTTCCCTTCAAGAAGCCTTTCGCTAAGGCTGTTCTTGTGGAATTGGCAAAGGGATATTTGGAAGCCCATAGAGGGCTATGGTGAAAAAGGAAATATCTTCCGTTCAAAACTGGAAAGAAGCTTTCTGGGAAACTGCTCTGTGTTCTGTTAATTCATCTCACAGAGTTACATCTTTCCCTTCAAGAAGCCTTTCGCTAAGGCTGTTCTTGTGGAATTGGCAAAGGGATATTTGGAATCCCATAGAGGGCTATGATGAAAAAGGAAATATCTTCCGTTCAAAACTGGAAAGAAGCTTTCTGAGAAACTGCTCTGTGTTCTGTTAATTCATCTCACAGAGCTATATCTTTCCCTTCAAGAAGCCTTTCGCTAAGGCTGTTCTTGTGGAATTGGCAAAGGGATATTTGGAAGCCCATAGAGGGCTATGGTGGAAAAGGAAATATCTTCCGTTTAACACTGGAAAGAATCTTTCTGAGAAACTGCTCTGTGTTCTGTTAATTCATCTCACAGAGTTACAACTTTCCCTTCAAGAAGCCTTTCGCTAAGGCTGTTCTTGTGGAATTGGCAAAGGGATATTTGGAAGCCCATAGAGGGCTATGGTGAAAAAGGAAATAACTTCCGTTCAAACCTGGAAAGAAGCTTTCTGAGAAACTGCTCTGTGTTCTGTTAATTCATCTCACAGAGTTACATCTTTCCCCTCAAGAAGCCTTTCGCTAAGGCTGTTCTTGTGGAATTGGCAAAGGGATATTTGGAAGCCCATAGAGGGCTATGGTGAAAAAGGAAATACCTACCGTTCAAAACTGGAAAGAAGCTTTCTGAGAAACTGCTCTGTGTTCTGTTAATTCATCTCACAGAGTTACATCTTTCCCTTCAAGAAGCCTTTAGCTAAGGCTGTTCTTGTGGAATTGGCAAAGGGATAATTGGAAGCCCATAGAGGGCTATGGTGAAAAAGGAAGTATCATCCGTTCAAAACTGGAAAGAAGCTTTCTGAGAAACTGCTCTGTGTTCTGTTAATTCATCTCACAGAGTTACATCTTTCCCTTCAAGAAACCTTTCGCTAAGGCTGTTCTTGTGGAATTGGCAAAGGGATATTTGTAAGCCCCTAGAGGGCTATGGTGAAAAAGGAAATATCTTCCGTTCAAAACTGGAAAGAAGCTTTCTGAGAAACTGTTCTGTGTTCTGTTAATTCGTCTCACAGTGTTACATCTTTCCTTTCAAGAAACCTTTCGCTAAAGCTGTTTCTGTGGAATTGGCAAGGGGATACTTGGAAGCCCATAGAGGGCTATGGTGAAAAACAAATATCTTCCGTACAAAACTGGAAAGAAGCTTTCTGAGAAACTGCTCTGTGTTCTGTTAATTCATCTCACAGAGTTACATCTTTCCCTTCAAGAAGCCTTTCGCTAAGGCTGTTCTTGTGGAATTGGCAAAGGGATATTTGGAAGCCCATAGAGGGCTATGGTAAAAAAGGAAATATCTTCCGTTCAAAACTGGAAAGAAGCTTTCTGAGAAACTGCTCTGTGTTCTGTTAATTCATCTCAGAGAGTTATATCTTTCCCTTCAAGAAGCCTTTCGCTAAGGCTGTTCTTGTGGAATTGGCAAAGGGATATTTGGAAGCCCATAGAGGGCTATGGTGAAAAAGGAAATATCTTCCGTTCAAAACTGGAAAGAAGCTTTCTGAGAAACTGCTCTGTGTTCTGTTAATTCATCTCACAGAGTTACATCTTTCCCTACAAGAAGCCTTTCGCTAAGGCTGGTCTTGTGGAATTGGCAAAGGGATATTTGGAAGCCCATAGAGGGCTATGGTGAAAAAGGAAATATCTTCCGTTCAAAACTGGAAAGAAGCTTTCTGAGAAACTGCTCTGTGTTCTGTTAATTCATCTCACAGAGTTACATCTTTCCCTTCATGAAGCCTTTCGCTAAGGCTGTTCTTGTGGAATTCGCAAAGGGATATTTGGAAGCCCATAGAGGGCTATGGCGAAAAAGGAAATATCTTCCGTTCAAAACTGGAAAGAAGCTTTCTGAGAAACTGCTCTGTGTTCTGATAATTCATCTCACAGAGTTACATCTTTCCCTTCAAGAAGCCTTTCGCTAAGGGTGTTCTTGTGGAATTGGCAAAGGGATATTTGGAAGCCCATAGAGGGCTATGGTGAAAAAGGAAATATCTTCCGTTCAAAAGTGGAAAGAAGCTTTCTGAGAAACTGCTCTGTGTTCTGTTAATTCATCTCACAGAGTTACATCTTTCCCTTCAAGAAGTCTTTTGCTAAGTCTGTTCTTGTGTAATTGGCAAGGGGATATTTGGAAGCCCATAGAGGACTATGGTGAAAAAAGAAATATCTTCCGTTCAAAACTGGAAAGAAGCTTTCTGAGAAACTGCTCTGTGTTCTGTTAATTCATCTCACAGAGTTACATCTTTCCCTTCAAGAAACCTTTCGCTAAGGCTGTTCTTGTGGAATTCGCAAAGGGATATTTGGAAGCCCGTAGAGGGCTACGGTGAAAAAGGAAATATCTTCCGTTCAAAACTGGAAAGAAGCTTTCTGTGAAACTGCTCTGTGTTCTGTTAATTCATCTCACAGAGTTACATTTTTCCCTTCAAGAAGCCTTTCGATAAGGCTGTTCTTGTGGAATTGGAAAAGGGATATTTGGAAGCCCATAGAGGGCTATGGTGAAAAAGGAAATATCTTCCGTTCAAAACTGGAAAGAAGCTTTCTGGGAAACTGCTCTGTGTTCTGTTAATTCATCTCACAGAGTTACATCTTTCCCTTCAAGAAGCCGTTCGCTAAGGCTGTTCTTGTGGAATTGGCAAAGGGATATTTGGAAGCCCATAGAGGGCTATGGTGAAAAAGGAAATATCTTCCGTTCAAAAGTGGAAAGAAACTTTCTGAGAAACTGCTCTGTGTTCTGTTAATTCATCTCACAGAGTTACATCTTTCCCTTCAAGAAGTCTTTCGCTAAGGCTGTTCTTGTGCAATTGGCAAGGGGATATTTGGAAGCCCATAGAGGGCTATGGTGAAAAAGGAAATATCTTCCGTTGAAAACTGGAAAGAAGCCTTCTGAGAAACTGCTCTGTGTTCTGTTAATTCATCTCACAGAGTTACATCTTTCCCTACAAGAAGCCTTTCGCTAAGGCTGGTCTTGTGGAATTGGCAAAGGGATATTTGGAAGCCCATAGAGGGCTATGGTGAAAAAGGAAATATCTTCCGTTCAAAACTGGAAAGAAGCCTTCTGAGAAACTGCTCTGTGTTCTGTTAATTCATCTCACAGAGTTACATCTTTCCCTTCAAGAAACCTTTCGGTAAGGCTGTTCTTGTGGAATTGGCAAAGGGATATTTGGAAGCCCATAGAGGGCTATGGTGAAAAAGGAAATATCTTCCGTTCAAAACTGGAAAGAAGCTTTCTGAGAAACTGCTCTGTGTTCTGTTAATTCATCTCACATAGTTACATCTTTCCCTTCAAGAAGTCTTTCGCTCTGGCTGTTCTTGTGGAATTGGCAAGGGGATATTTGGAAGCCCATAGAAGGCTATGGTGAAAAAGGAAATATCTTCCGTTCAAAACTGGAAAGAAGCTTTCTGAGAAACTGCTCTGTGTTCTGTTAATTCATCTCACAGAGTTACATCTTTCCCTTCAAGAAGCCTTTCGCTAAGCCTGTTCTTGTGGAATTGGAAAAGGGATATTTGGAAGCCCATAGAGGGCTATGGTGAAAAAGGAAATATCTTCCGTTCAAAACTGGAAAGAAGCTTTCTGGGAAACTGCTCTGTGTTCTGTTAATTCATCTCACAGAGTTACATCTTTCCCTTCAAGAAGCCTTTCGCTAAGGCTGTTCTTGTGGAATTGGCAAAGGGATATTTGGAAGCCCATAGAGGGCTATGGTGAAAAAGGAAATATCTTCCGTTCAAAAGTGGAAAGAAACTTTCTGAGAAACTGCTCTGTGTTCTGTTAATTCATCTCACAGAGTTACATCTTTCCCTTCAAGAAGTCTTTCGCTAAGGCTGTTCTTGTGCAATTGGCAAGGGGATATTTGGAAGCCCATAGAGGGCTATGGTGAAAAAGGAAATATCTTCCGTTGAAAACTGGAAAGAAGCCTTCTGAGAAACTGCTCTGTGTTCTGTTAATTCATCTCACAGAGTTACATCTTTCCCTACAAGAAGCCTTTCGCTAAGGCTGGTCTTGTGGAATTGGCAAAGGGATATTTGGAAGCCCATAGAGGGCTATGGTGAAAAAGGAAATATCTTCCGTTCAAAACTGGAAAGAAGCCTTCTGAGAAACTGCTCTGTGTTCTGTTAATTCATCTCACAGAGTTACATCTTTCCCTTCAAGAAACCTTTCGCTAAGGCTGTTCTTGTGGAATTGGCAAAGGGATATTTGGAAGCCCATAGAGGGCTATGGTGAAAAAGGAAATATCTTCCGTTCAAAACTGGAAAGAAGCTTTCTGAGAAACTGCTCTGTGTTCTGTTAATTCATCTCACATAGTTACATCTTTCCCTTCAAGAAGTCTTTCGCTCTGGCTGTTCTTGTGGAATTGGCAAGGGGATATTTGGAAGCCCATAGAAGGCTATGGTGAAAAAGGAAATATCTTCCGTTCAAAACTGGAAAGAAGCTTTCTGAGAAACTGCTCTGTGTTCTGTTAATTCATCTCACAGAGTTACATCTTTCCCTTCAAGAAGCCTTTCGCTAAGGCTCTTCTTGTGGAATTGGAAAAGGGATATTTGGAAGCCCAAAGAGGGCTATGGTGAAAAAGGAAATATCTTCCGTTCAAAACTGGAAAGAAGCTTTCTGGGAAACTGCTCTGTGTTCTGTTAATTCATCTCACAGAGTTACATCTTTCCCTTCAAGAAGCCTTTCGCTAAGGCTGTTCTTCTGGAATTGGCAAAGGGATATTTGGAATCCCATAGAGGGCTATAATGAAAAAGGAAATATCTTCCGTTCAAAACTGGAAAGAAGCTTTCTGAGAAACTGCTCTGTGTTCTGTTAATTCATCTCACAGAGCTATATCTTTCCCTTCAAGAAGCCTTTCGCTAAGGCTGTTCTTGTGGAATTGGCAAAGGGATATTTGGAAGCCCATAGAGGGCTATGGTGGAAAAGGAAATATCTTCCGTTTAACACTGGAAAGAAGCTTTCTGAGAAACTGCTCTGTGTTCTGTTAATTCATCTCACAGAGTTACATCTTTCCCTTCAAGAAGCCTTTCGCTAAGGCTGTTCTTGTGGAATTGGCAAAGGGATATTTGGAAGCCCATAGAGGGCTATGGTGAAAAAGGAAATATCTTCCGTTCAAAACTGGAAAGAAGCTTTCTGAGAAACTGCTCTGTGTTCTGTTAATTCATCTCACATAGTTACATCTTTCCCTTCAAGAAGTCTTTCGCTCTGGCTGTTCTTGTGGAATTGGCAAGGGGATATTTGGAAGCCCATAGAGGGCTATGGTGAAAAAGGAAATATCTTCCGTTCAAAACTGGAAAGAAGCTTTCTGAGAAACTGCTCTGTGTTCTGTTAATTCATCTCACAGAGTTACATCTTTCCCTTCAAGAAGCCTTTCGCTAAGGCTCTTCTTGTGGAATTGGAAAAGGGATATTTGGAAGCCCATAGAGGGCTATGGTGAAAAAGGAAATATCTTCCGTTCAAAACTGGAAAGAAGCTTTCTGGGAAACTGCTCTGTGTTCTGTTAATTCATCTCACAGAGTTACATCTTTCCCTTCAAGAAGCCTTTCGCTAAGGCTGTTCTTCTGGAATTGGCAAAGGGATATTTGGAATCCCATAGAGGGCTATGATGAAAAAGGAAATATCTTCCGTTCAAAACTGGAAAGAAGCTTTCTGAGAAACTGCTCTGTGTTCTGTTAATTCATCTCACAGAGTTATATCTTTCCCTTCAAGAAGCCTTTCGCTAAGGCTGTTCTTGTGGAATTGGCAAAGGGATATTTGGAAGCCCACAGAGGGCTATGGTGGAAAAGGAAATATCTTCCGTTTAACACTGGAAAGAAGCTTTCTGAGAAACTGCTCTGTGTTCTGTTAATTCATCTCACAGAGTTACATCTTTCCCTTCAAGAAGCCTTTCGCTAAGGCTGTTCTTGTGGAATTGGCAAAGGGATATTTGGAAGCCCATAGAGGGCTATGGTGAAAAAGGAAATATCTTCCGTTCAAAACTGGAAAGAAGCTTTCTGAGAAACTGTTCTGTGTTCTGTTAATTCATCTCACAGAGTTACATCTTTCCCTTCAAGAAGCCTTTCGCTAAGGCTGGTCTTGTGGAATTGGCAAAGGGATATTTGGAAGCCCATAGAGGGCTATGGTGAAAAAGGAAATATCTTCCGTTCAAAATTGGAAAGAAGCTTTCTGAGAAACTGCTCTGTGTTCTGTTAATACATCTCACAGAGTTACATCTTTCCCTTCAAGAAGTCTTTTGCTAAGTCTGTTCTTGTGTAATTGGCAAGGGGATATTTGGAAGCCCATAGAGGGCTATGGTGAAAAAAGAAATATCTTCCGTTCAAAACTGGAAAGAAGCTTTCTGAGAAACTGCTCTGTGTTCTGTTAATTCATCTCACAGAGTTACATCTTTCCCTTCAAGAAACCTTTCGCTAAGGCTGTTCTTGTGGAATTCGCAAAGGGATATTTGGAAGCCCGTAGAGGGCTACGGTGAAAAAGGAAATATCTTCCGTTCAACACTGGAAAGAAGCTTTCTGTGAAACTGCTCTGTGTTCTGTTAATTCATCTCACAGAGTTACATTTTTCCCTTCAAGAAGACTTTCGCGAAGGCTGTTCTTGTGGAATTGGAAAAGGGATATTTGGAAGCCCATAGAGGGCTATGGTGAAAAAGGAAATATCTTCCGTTCAAAACTGGAAAGAAGCTTTCTGGGAAACTGCTCTGTGTTCTGTTAATTCATCTCACAGAGTTACATCTTTCCCTTCAAGAAGCCTTTCGCTAAGGCTGTTCTTGTGGAATTGGCAAAGGGATATTTGGAAGCCCATAGAGGGCTATGGTGAAAAAGGAAATATCTTCCGTTCAAAAGTGGAAAGAAACTTTCTGAGAAACTGCTCTGTGTTCTGTTAATTCATTTCACAGAGTTACATCTTTCCCTTCAAGAAGTCTTTCGCTAAGGCTGTTCTTGTGCAATTGGCAAGGGGATATTTGGAAGCCCATAGAGGGCTATGGTGAAAAAGGAAATATCTTCCGTTCAAAACTGGAAAGAAGCCTTCTGAGAAACTGCTCTGTGTTCTGTTAATTCATCTCACAGAGTTACATCTTTCCCTTCAAGAAACCTTTCGCTAAGGCTGTTCTTGTGGAATTCGCAAAGGGATATTTGGAAGCCCATAGAGGGCTACGGTGAAAAAGGAAATATCTTCCGTTCACAACTGGAAAGAAGCGTTCTGAGAAACTGCTCTGTGTTCTGTTAATTCATCTCACAGAGTTACATCTTTCCCTTCAAGAAGCCTTTCGCTAAGGCTGTTCTTGTGGAATTGGCAAAGGGATATTTGGAAGCCCATAGAGGGATATGGTGAAAAAGGAAATATCTTCCGTTCAAAAGTGGAAAGAAACTTTCTGAGAAACTGCTCTGTGTTCTGTTAATTCATTTCACAGAGTTACATCTTTCCCTTCAAGAAGTCTTTCGCTAAGGCTGTTCTTGTGCAATTGGCAAGGGGATATTTGGAAGCCCATAGAGGGCTATGGTGAAAAAGGAAATATCTTCCGTTCAAAACTGGAAAGAAGCCTTCTGAGAAACTGCTCTGTGTTCTGTTAATTCATCTCACAGAGTTACATCTTTCCCTTCAAGAAACCTTTCGCGAAGGCTGTTCTTGTGGAATTCGCAAAGGGATATTTGGAAGCCCATAGAGGGCTACGGTGAAAAAGGAAATATCTTCCGTTCACAACTGGAAAGAAGCGTTCTGAGAAACTGCTCTGTGTTCTGTTAATTCATCTCACAGAGTTACATCTTTCCCTTCAAGAAGCCTTTCGCTAAGGCTGTTCTTGTGGAATTGGCAAAGGGATATTTGGAAGCCCATAGAGGGATATGGTAAAAAAGGAAATATCTTCCGTTCAAAACTGGAAAGAAGCTTTCTGAGAAACTGCTCTGTGTTCTGTTAATTCATCTCACAGAGTTACATCTTTCCCTTCAAGAAGCCTTTCGCTAAGGCTGTTCTTGTGGAATTGGCAAAGGGATATTTGGAAGCCCATAGAGGGCTATGGTGAAAAAGGAAATATCTTCCGTTCAAAACTGGAAAGAAGCTTTCTGAGAAACTGCTCTGTGTTCTGTTAATTCATCTCACAGAGTTACATCTTTCCCTTCAAGAAGCCTTTCGCTAAGGCTGTTCTTGTGGAATTGGCAAAGGGATATTTGGAAGCCCATAGAGGGCTATGGTGAAAAAGGAAATATCTTCCGTTCAAAACTGGAAAGAAGCTTTCTGAGAAACTGCTCTGTGTTCTGTTAATTCATCTCACATAGTTACATCTTTCCCTTCAAGAAGTCTTTCGCTCTGGCTGTTCTTGTGGAATTGGCAAGGGGATATTTGGAAGCCCATAGAAGGCTATGGTGAAAAAGGAAATATCTTCCGTTCAAAACTGGAAAGAAGCTTTCTGAGAAACTGCTCTGTGTTCTGTTAATTCATCTCACAGAGTTACATCTTTCCCTTCAAGAAGCCTTTCGCTAAGGCTCTTCTTGTGGAATTGGAAAAGGGATATTTGGAAGCCCATAGAGGGCTATGGTGAAAAAGGAAATATCTTCCGTTCAAAACTGGAAAGAAGCTTTCTGGGAAACTGCTCTGTGTTCTGTTAATTCATCTCACAGAGTTACATCTTTCCCTTCAAGAAGCCTTTCGCTAAGGCTGTTCTTGTGGAATTGGCAAAGGGATATTTGGAATCCCATAGAGGGCTATGATGAAAAAGGAAATATCTTCCGTTCAAAACTGGAAAGAAGCTTTCTGAGAAACTGCTCTGTGTTCTGTTAATTCATCTCACAGAGCTATATCTTTCCCTTCAAGAAGCCTTTCGCTAAGGCTGTTCTTGTGGAATTGGCAAAGGGATATTTGGAAGCCCATAGAGGGCTATGGTGGAAAAGGAAATATCTTCCGTTTAACACTGGAAAGAAGCTTTCTGAGAAACTGCTCTGTGTTCTGTTAATTCATCTCACAGAGTTACATCTTTCCCTTCAAGAAGCCTTTCGCTAAGGCTGTTCTTGTGGAATTGGCAAAGGGATATTTGGAAGCCCATAGAGGGCTATGGTGAAAAAGGAAATAACTTCCGTTCAAACCTGGAAAGAAGCTTTCTGAGAAACTGCTCTGTGTTCTGTTAATTCATCTCACAGAGTTACATCTTTCCCCTCAAGAAGCCTTTCGCTAAGGCTGTTCTTGTGGAATTGGCAAAGGGATATTTGGAAGCCCATAGAGGGCTATGGTGAAAAAGGAAATACCTACCGTTCAAAACTGGAAAGAAGCTTTCTGAGAAACTGCTCTGTGTTCTGTTAATTCATCTCACAGAGTTACATCTTTCCCTTCAAGAAGCCTTTAGCTAAGGCTGTTCTTGTGGAATTGGCAAAGGGATAATTGGAAGCCCATAGAGGGCTATGGTGAAAAAGGAAGTATCATCCGTTCAAAACTGGAAAGAAGCTTTCTGAGAAACTGCTCTGTGTTCTGTTAATTCATCTCACAGAGTTACATCTTTCCCTTCAAGAAACCTTTCGCTAAGGCTGTTCTTGTGGAATTGGCAAAGGGATATTTGTAAGCCCCTAGAGGGCTATGGTGAAAAAGGAAATATCTTCCGTTCAAAACTGGAAAGAAGCTTTCTGAGAAACTGTTCTGTGTTCTGTTAATTCGTCTCACAGTGTTACATCTTTCCTTTCAAGAAACCTTTCGCTAAAGCTGTTTCTGTGGAATTGGCAAGGGGATACTTGGAAGCCCATAGAGGGCTATGGTGAAAAACAAATATCTTCCGTACAAAACTGGAAAGAAGCTTTCTGAGAAACTGCTCTGTGTTCTGTTAATTCATCTCACAGAGTTACATCTTTCCCTTCAAGAAGCCTTTCGCTAAGGCTGTTCTTGTGGAATTGGCAAAGGGATATTTGGAAGCCCATAGAGGGCTATGGTAAAAAAGGAAATATCTTCCGTTCAAAACTGGAAAGAAGCTTTCTGAGAAACTGCTCTGTGTTCTGTTAATTCATCTCAGAGAGTTATATCTTTCCCTTCAAGAAGCCTTTCGCTAAGGCTGTTCTTGTGGAATTGGCAAAGGGATATTTGGAAGCCCATAGAGGGCTATGGTGAAAAAGGAAATATCTTCCGTTCAAAACTGGAAAGAAGCTTTCTGAGAAACTGCTCTGTGTTCTGTTAATTCATCTCACAGAGTTACATCTTTCCCTACAAGAAGCCTTTCGCTAAGGCTGGTCTTGTGGAATTGGCAAAGGGATATTTGGAAGCCCATAGAGGGCTATGGTGAAAAAGGAAATATCTTCCGTTCAAAACTGGAAAGAAGCTTTCTGAGAAACTGCTCTGTGTTCTGTTAATTCATCTCACAGAGTTACATCTTTCCCTTCATGAAGCCTTTCGCTAAGGCTGTTCTTGTGGAATTCGCAAAGGGATATTTGGAAGCCCATAGAGGGCTATGGCGAAAAAGGAAATATCTTCCGTTCAAAACTGGAAAGAAGCTTTCTGAGAAACTGCTCTGTGTTCTGATAATTCATCTCACAGAGTTACATCTTTCCCTTCAAGAAGCCTTTCGCTAAGGGTGTTCTTGTGGAATTGGCAAAGGGATATTTGGAAGCCCATAGAGGGCTATGGTGAAAAAGGAAATATCTTCCGTTCAAAAGTGGAAAGAAGCTTTCTGAGAAACTGCTCTGTGTTCTGTTAATTCATCTCACAGAGTTACATCTTTCCCTTCAAGAAGTCTTTTGCTAAGTCTGTTCTTGTGTAATTGGCAAGGGGATATTTGGAAGCCCATAGAGGGCTATGGTGAAAAAAGAAATATCTTCCGTTCAAAACTGGAAAGAAGCTTTCTGAGAAACTGCTCTGTGTTCTGTTAATTCATCTCACAGAGTTACATCTTTCCCTTCAAGAAACCTTTCGCTAAGGCTGTTCTTGTGGAATTCGCAAAGGGATATTTGGAAGCCCGTAGAGGGCTACGGTGAAAAAGGAAATATCTTCCGTTCAAAACTGGAAAGAAGCTTTCTGTGAAACTGCTCTGTGTTCTGTTAATTCATCTCACAGAGTTACATTTTTCCCTTCAAGAAGCCTTTCGCTAAGGCTGTTCTTGTGGAATTGGAAAAGGGATATTTGGAAGCCCATAGAGGGCTATGGTGAAAAAGGAAATATCTTCCGTTCAAAACTGGAAAGAAGCTTTCTGGGAAACTGCTCTGTGTTCTGTTAATTCATCTCACAGAGTTACATCTTTCCCTTCAAGAAGCCTTTCGCTAAGGCTGTTCTTGTGGAATTGGCAAAGGGATATTTGGAAGCCCATAGAGGGCTATGGTGAAAAAGGAAATATCTTCCGTTCAAAAGTGGAAAGAAACTTTCTGAGAAACTGCTCTGTGTTCTGTTAATTCATCTCACAGAGTTACATCTTTCCCTTCAAGAAGTCTTTCGCTAAGGCTGTTCTTGTGCAATTGGCAAGGGGATATTTGGAAGCCCATAGAGGGCTATGGTGAAAAAGGAAATATCTTCCGTTGAAAACTGGAAAGAAGCCTTCTGAGAAACTGCTCTGTGTTCTGTTAATTCATCTCACAGAGTTACATCTTTCCCTACAAGAAGCCTTTCGCTAAGGCTGGTCTTGTGGAATTGGCAAAGGGATATTTGGAAGCCCATAGAGGGCTATGGTGAAAAAGGAAATATCTTCCGTTCAAAACTGGAAAGAAGCCTTCTGAGAAACTGCTCTGTGTTCTGTTAATTCATCTCACAGAGTTACATCTTTCCCTTCAAGAAACCTTTCGCTAAGGCTGTTCTTGTGGAATTGGCAAAGGGATATTTGGAAGCCCATAGAGGGCTATGGTGAAAAAGGAAATATCTTCCGTTCAAAACTGGAAAGAAGCTTTCTGAGAAACTGCTCTGTGTTCTGTTAATTCATCTCACATAGTTACATCTTTCCCTTCAAGAAGTCTTTCGCTCTGGCTGTTCTTGTGGAATTGGCAAGGGGATATTTGGAAGCCCATAGAAGGCTATGGTGAAAAAGGAAATATCTTCCGTTCAAAACTGGAAAGAAGCTTTCTGAGAAACTGCTCTGTGTTCTGTTAATTCATCTCACAGAGTTACATCTTTCCCTTCAAGAATCCTTTCGCTAAGGCTCTTCTTGTGGAATTGGAAAAGGGATATTTGGAAGCCCAAAGAGGGCTATGGTGAAAAAGGAAATATCTTCCGTTCAAAACTGGAAAGAAGCTTTCTGGGAAACTGCTCTGTGTTCTGTTAATTCATCTCACAGAGTTACATCTTTCCCTTCAAGAAGCCTTTCGCTAAGGCTGTTCTTCTGGAATTGGCAAAGGGATATTTGGAATCCCATAGAGGGCTATGATGAAAAAGGAAATATCTTCCGTTCAAAACTGGAAAGAAGCTTTCTGAGAAACTGCTCTGTGTTCTGTTAATTCATCTCACAGAGCTATATCTTTCCCTTCAAGAAGCCTTTCGCTAAGGCTGTTCTTGTGGAATTGGCAAAGGGATATTTGGAAGCCCATAGAGGGCTATGGTGGAAAAGGAAATATCTTCCGTTTAACACTGGAAAGAAGCTTTCTGAGAAACTGCTCTGTGTTCTGTTAATTCATCTCACAGAGTTACATCTTTCCCTTCAAGAAGCCTTTCGCTAAGGCTGTTCTTGTGGAATTGGCAAAGGGATATTTGGAAGCCCATAGAGGGCTATGGTGAAAAAGGAAATATCTTCCGTTCAAAACTGGAAAGAAGCTTTCTGAGAAACTGCTCTGTGTTCTGTTAATTCATCTCACATAGTTACATCTTTCCCTTCAAGAAGTCTTTCGCTCTGGCTGTTCTTGTGGAATTGGCAAGGGGATATTTGGAAGCCCATAGAGGGCTATGGTGAAAAAGGAAATATCTTCCGTTCAAAACTGGAAAGAAGCTTTCTGAGAAACTGCTCTGTGTTCTGTTAATTCATCTCACAGAGTTACATCTTTCCCTTCAAGAAGCCTTTCGATAAGGCTCTTCTTGTGGAATTGGAAAAGGGATATTTGGAAGCCCATAGAGGGCTATGGTGAAAAAGGAAATATCTTCCGTTCAAAACTGGAAAGAAGCTTTCTGGGAAACTGCTCTGTGTTCTGTTAATTCATCTCACAGAGTTACATCTTTCCCTTCAAGAAGCCTTTCGCTAAGGCTGTTCTTCTGGAATTGGCAAAGGGATATTTGGAATCCCATAGAGGGCTATGATGAAAAAGGAAATATCTTCCGTTCAAAACTGGAAAGAAGCTTTCTGAGAAACTGCTCTGTGTTCTGTTAATTCATCTCACAGAGTTATATCTTTCCCTTCAAGAAGCCTTTCGCTAAGGCTGTTCTTGTGGAATTGGCAAAGGGATATTTGGAAGCCCACAGAGGGCTATGGTGGAAAAGGAAATATCTTCCGTTTAACACTGGAAAGAAGCTTTCTGAGAAACTGCTCTGTGTTCTGTTAATTCATCTCACAGAGTTACATCTTTCCCTTCAAGAAGCCTTTCGCTAAGGCTGTTCTTGTGGAATTGGCAAAGGGATATTTGGAAGCCCATAGAGGGCTATGGTGAAAAAGGAAATATCTTCCGTTCAAAACTGGAAAGAAGCTTTCTGAGAAACTGTTCTGTGTTCTGTTAATTCATCTCACAGAGTTACATCTTTCCCTTCAAGAAGCCTTTCGCTAAGGCTGGTCTTGTGGAATTGGCAAAGGGATATTTGGAAGCCCATAGAGGGCTATGGTGAAAAAGGAAATATCTTCCGTTCAAAATTGGAAAGAAGCTTTCTGAGAAACTGCTCTGTGTTCTGTTAATACATCTCACAGAGTTACATCTTTCCCTTCAAGAAGTCTTTTGCTAAGTCTGTTCTTGTGTAATTGGCAAGGGGATATTTGGAAGCCCATAGAGGGCTATGGTGAAAAAAGAAATATCTTCCGTTCAAAACTGGAAAGAAGCTTTCTGAGAAACTGCTCTGTGTTCTGTTAATTCATCTCACAGAGTTACATCTTTCCCTTCAAGAAACCTTTCGCTAAGGCTGTTCTTGTGGAATTCGCAAAGGGATATTTGGAAGCCCGTAGAGGGCTACGGTGAAAAAGGAAATATCTTCCGTTCAACACTGGAAAGAAGCTTTCTGTGAAACTGCTCTGTGTTCTGTTAATTCATCTCACAGAGTTACATTTTTCCCTTCAAGAAGACTTTCGCGAAGGCTGTTCTTGTGGAATTGGAAAAGGGATATTTGGAAGCCCATAGAGGGCTATGGTGAAAAAGGAAATATCTTCCGTTCAAAACTGGAAAGAAGCTTTCTGGGAAACTGCTCTGTGTTCTGTTAATTCATCTCACAGAGTTACATCTTTCCCTTCAAGAAGCCTTTCGCTAAGGCTGTTCTTGTGGAATTGGCAAAGGGATATTTGGAAGCCCATAGAGGGCTATGGTGAAAAAGGAAATATCTTCCGTTCAAAAGTGGAAAGAAACTTTCTGAGAAACTGCTCTGTGTTCTGTTAATTCATTTCACAGAGTTACATCTTTCCCTTCAAGAAGTCTTTCGCTAAGGCTGTTCTTGTGCAATTGGCAAGGGGATATTTGGAAGCCCATAGAGGGCTATGGTGAAAAAGGAAATATCTTCCGTTCAAAACTGGAAAGAAGCCTTCTGAGAAACTGCTCTGTGTTCTGTTAATTCATCTCACAGAGTTACATCTTTCCCTTCAAGAAACCTTTCGCTAAGGCTGTTCTTGTGGAATTCGCAAAGGGATATTTGGAAGCCCATAGAGGGCTACGGTGAAAAAGGAAATATCTTCCGTTCACAACTGGAAAGAAGCGTTCTGAGAAACTGCTCTGTGTTCTGTTAATTCATCTCACAGAGTTACATCTTTCCCTTCAAGAAGCCTTTCGCTAAGGCTGTTCTTGTGGAATTGGCAAAGGGATATTTGGAAGCCCATAGAGGGATATGGTAAAAAAGGAAATATCTTCCGTTCAAAACTGGAAAGAAGCTTTCTGAGAAACTGCTCTGTGTTCTGTTAATTCATCTCAGAGAGTTATATCTTTCCCTTCAAGAAGCCTTTCGCTAAGGCTGTTCTTGTGGAATTGGCAAAGGGATATTTGGAAGCCCATAGAGGGCTATGGTGAAAAAGGAAATATCTTCCGTTCAAAACTGGAAAGAAGCCTTCTGAGAAACTGCTCTGTGTTCTGTTAATTCATCTCACAGAGTTACATCTTTCCCTTCAAGAAACCTTTCGCTAAGGCTGTTCTTGTGGAATTCGCAAAGGGATATTTGGAAGCCCATAGAGGGCTACGGTGAAAAAGGAAATATCTTCCGTTCACAACTGGAAAGAAGCGTTCTGAGAAACTGCTCTGTGTTCTGTTAATTCATCTCACAGAGTTACATCTTTCCCTTCAAGAAGCCTTTCGCTAAGGCTGTTCTTGTGGAATTGGCAAAGGGATATTTGGAAGCCCATAGAGGGATATGGTAAAAAAGGAAATATCTTCCGTTCAAAACTGGAAAGAAGCTTTCTGAGAAACTGCTCTGTGTTCTGTTAATTCATCTCAGAGAGTTATATCTTTCCCTTCAAGAAGCCTTTCGCTAAGGCTGTTCTTGTGGAATTGGCAAAGGGATATTTGGAAGCCCATAGAGGGCTATGGTGAAAAAGGAAATATCTTCCGTTCAAAACTGGAAAGAAGCTTTCTGAGAAACTGCTCTGTGTTCTGTTAATTCATCTCACAGAGTTACATCTTTCCCTTCAAGAAGCCTTTCGCTAAGGCTGTTCTTGTGGAATTGGCAAAGGGATATTTGGAAGCCCATAGAGGGCTATGGTGAAAAAGGAAATATCTTCCGTTCAAAACTGGAAAGAAGCTTTCTGAGAAACTGCTCTGTGTTCTGTTAATTCATCTCACAGAGTTACATCTTTCCCTTCAAGAAGTCTTTCGCTCTGGCTGTTCTTGTGGAATTGGCAAGGGGATATTTGGAAGCCCATAGAAGGCTATGGTGAAAAAGGAAATATCTTCCGTTCAAAACTGGAAAGAAGCTTTCTGAGAAACTGCTCTGTGTTCTGTTAATTCATCTCACAGAGTTACATCTTTCCCTTCAAGAAGCCTTTCGCTAAGGCTCTTCTTGTGGAATTGGAAAAGGGATATTTGGAAGCCCATAGAGGGCTATGGTGAAAAAGGAAATATCTTCCGTTCAAAACTGGAAAGAAGCTTTCTGGGAAACTGCTCTGTGTTCTGTTAATTCATCTCACAGAGTTACATCTTTCCCTTCAAGAAGCCTTTCGCTAAGGCTGTTCTTGTGGAATTGGCAAAGGGATATTTGGAATCCCATAGAGGGCTATGATGAAAAAGGAAATATCTTCCGTTCAAAACTGGAAAGAAGCTTTCTGAGAAACTGCTCTGTGTTCTGTTAATTCATCTCACAGAGCTATATCTTTCCCTTCAAGAAGCCTTTCGCTAAGGCTGTTCTTGTGGAATTGGCAAAGGGATATTTGGAAGCCCATAGAGGGCTATGGTGGAAAAGGAAATATCTTCCGTTTAACACTGGAAAGAATCTTTCTGAGAAACTGCTCTGTGTTCTGTTAATTCATCTCACAGAGTTACATCTTTCCCTTCAAGAAGCCTTTCGCTAAGGCTGTTCTTGTGGAATTGGCAAAGGGATATTTGGAAGCCCATAGAGGGCTATGGTGAAAAAGGAAATAACTTCCGTTCAAACCTGGAAAGAAGCTTTCTGAGAAACTGCTCTGTGTTCTGTTAATTCATCTCACAGAGTTACATCTTTCCCCTCAAGAAGCCTTTCGCTAAGGCTGTTCTTGTGGAATTGGCAAAGGGATATTTGGAAGCCCATAGAGGGCTATGGTGAAAAAGGAAATACCTACCGTTCAAAACTGGAAAGAAGCTTTCTGAGAAACTGCTCTGTGTTCTGTTAATTCATCTCACAGAGTTACATCTTTCCCTTCAAGAAGCCTTTAGCTAAGGCTGTTCTTGTGGAATTGGCAAAGGGATAATTGGAAGCCCATAGAGGGCTATGGTGAAAAAGGAAGTATCATCCCTTCAAAACTGGAAAGAAGCTTTCTGAGAAACTGCTCTGTGTTCTGTTAATTCATCTCACAGAGTTACATCTTTCCCTTCAAGAAACCTTTCGCTAAGGCTGTTCTTGTGGAATTGGCAAAGGGATATTTGTAAGCCCCTAGAGGGCTATGGTGAAAAAGGAAATATCTTCCGTTCAAAACTGGAAAGAAGCTTTCTGAGAAACTGTTCTGTGTTCTGTTAATTCGTCTCACAGTGTTACATCTTTCCTTTCAAGAAACCTTTCGCTAAAGCTGTTTCTGTGGAATTGGCAAGGGGATACTTGGAAGCCCATAGAGGGCTATGGTGAAAAACAAATATCTTCCGTACAAAACTGGAAAGAAGCTTTCTGAGAAACTGCTCTGTGTTCTGTTAATTCATCTCACAGAGTTACATCTTTCCCTTCAAGAAGCCTTTCGCTAAGGCTGTTCTTGTGGAATTGGCAAAGGGATATTTGGAAGCCCATAGAGGGCTATGGTAAAAAAGGAAATATCTTCCGTTCAAAACTGGAAAGAAGCTTTCTGAGAAACTGCTCTGTGTTCTGTTAATTCATCTCAGAGAGTTATATCTTTCCCTTCAAGAAGCCTTTCGCTAAGGCTGTTCTTGTGGAATTGGCAAAGGGATATTTGGAAGCCCATAGAGGGCTATGGTGAAAAAGGAAATATCTTCCGTTCAAAACTGGAAAGAAGCTTTCTGAGAAACTGCTCTGTGTTCTGTTAATTCATCTCACAGAGTTACATCTTTCCCTACAAGAAGCCTTTCGCTAAGGCTGGTCTTGTGGAATTGGCAAAGGGATATTTGGAAGCCCATAGAGGGCTATGGTGAAAAAGGAAATATCTTCCGTTCAAAACTGGAAAGAAGCTTTCTGAGAAACTGCTCTGTGTTCTGTTAATTCATCTCACAGAGTTACATCTTTCCCCTCAAGAAGCCTTTCGCTAAGGCTGTTCTTGTGGAATTGGCAAAGGGATATTTGGAAGCCCATAGAGGGCTATGGTGAAAAAGGAAATACCTACCGTTCAAAACTGGAAAGAAGCTTTCTGAGAAACTGCTCTGTGTTCTGTTAATTCATCTCACAGAGTTACATCTTTCCCTTCAAGAAGCCTTTAGCTAAGGCTGTTCTTGTGGAATTGGCAAAGGGATAATTGGAAGCCCATAGAGGGCTATGGTGAAAAAGGAAGTATCATCCGTTCAAAACTGGAAAGAAGCTTTCTGAGAAACTGCTCTGTGTTCTGTTAATTCATCTCACAGAGTTACATCTTTCCCTTCAAGAAACCTTTCGCTAAGGCTGTTCTTGTGGAATTGGCAAAGGGATATTTGTAAGCCCCTAGAGGGCTATGGTGAAAAAGGAAATATCTTCCGTTCAAAACTGGAAAGAAGCTTTCTGAGAAACTGTTCTGTGTTCTGTTAATTCGTCTCACAGTGTTACATCTTTCCTTTCAAGAAACCTTTCGCTAAAGCTGTTTCTGTGGAATTGGCAAGGGGATACTTGGAAGCCCATAGAGGGCTATGGTGAAAAACAAATATCTTCCGTACAAAACTGGAAAGAAGCTTTCTGAGAAACTGCTCTGTGTTCTGTTAATTCATCTCACAGAGTTACATCTTTCCCTTCAAGAAGCCTTTCGCTAAGGCTGTTCTTGTGGAATTGGCAAAGGGATATTTGGAAGCCCTTAGAGGGCTATGGTAAAAAAGGAAATATCTTCCGTTCAAAACTGGAAAGAAGCTTTCTGAGAAACTGCTCTGTGTTCTGTTAATTCATCTCAGAGAGTTATATCTTTCCCTTCAAGAAGCCTTTCGCTAAGGCTGTTCTTGTGGAATTGGCAAAGGGATATTTGGAAGCCCATAGAGGGCTATGGTGAAAAAGGAAATATCTTCCGTTCAAAACTGGAAAGAAGCTTTCTGAGAAACTGCTCTGTGTTCTGTTAATTCATCTCACAGAGTTACATCTTTCCCTACAAGAAGCCTTTCGCTAAGGCTGGTCTTGTGGAATTGGCAAAGGGATATTTGGAAGCCCATAGAGGGCTATGGTGAAAAAGGAAATATCTTCCGTTCAAAACTGGAAAGAAGCTTTCTGAGAAACTGCTCTGTGTTCTGTTAATTCATCTCACAGAGTTACATCTTTCCCTTCATGAAGCCTTTCGCTAAGGCTGTTCTTGTGGAATTCGCAAAGGGATATTTGGAAGCCCATAGAGGGCTATGGCGAAAAAGGAAATATCTTCCGTTCAAAACTGGAAAGAAGCTTTCTGAGAAACTGCTCTGTGTTCTGATAATTCATCTCACAGAGTTACATCTTTCCCTTCAAGAAGCCTTTCGCTAAGGGTGTTCTTGTGGAATTGGCAAAGGGATATTTGGAAGCCCATAGAGGGCTATGGTGAAAAAGGAAATATCTTCCGTTCAAAAGTGGAAAGAAGCTTTCTGAGAAACTGCTCTGTGTTCTGTTAATTCATCTCACAGAGTTACATCTTTCCCTTCAAGAAGTCTTTTGCTAAGTCTGTTCTTGTGTAACTGGCAAGGGGATATTTGGAAGCCCATAGAGGACTATGGTGAAAAAAGAAATATCTTCCGTTCAAAACTGGAAAGAAGCTTTCTGAGAAACTGCTCTGTGTTCTGTTAATTCATCTCACAGAGTTACATCTTTCCCTTCAAGAAACCTTTCGCTAAGGCTGTTCTTGTGGAATTCGCAAAGGGATATTTGGAAGCCCGTAGAGGGCTACGGTGAAAAAGGAAATATCTTCCGTTCAAAACTGGAAAGAAGATTTCTGTGAAACTGCTCTGTGTTCTGTTAATTCATCTCACAGAGTTACATTTTTCCCTTCAAGAAGCCTTTCGCTAAGGCTGTTCTTGTGGAATTGGAAAAGGGATATTTGGAAGCCCATAGAGGGCTATGGTGAAAAAGGAAATATCTTCCGTTCAAAACTGGAAAGAAGCTTTCTGGGAAACTGCTCTGTGTTCTGTTAATTCATCTCACAGAGTTACATCTTTCCCTTCAAGAAGCCTTTCGCTAAGGCTGTTCTTGTGGAATTGGCAAAGGGATATTTGGAAGCCCATAGAGGGCTATGGTGAAAAAGGAATTATCTTCCGTTCAAAAGTGGAAAGAAACTTTCTGAGAAACTGCTCTGTGTTCTGTTAATTCATCTCACAGAGTTACATCTTTCCCTTCAAGAAGTCTTTCGCTAAGGCTGTTCTTGTGCAATTGGCAAGGGGATATTTGGAAGCCCATAGAGGGCTATGGTGAAAAAGGAAATATCTTCCGTTGAAAACTGGAAAGAAGCCTTCTGAGAAACTGCTCTGTGTTCTGTTAATTCATCTCACAGAGTTACATCTTTCCCTACAAGAAGCCTTTCGCTAAGGCTGGTCTTGTGGAATTGGCAAAGGGATATTTGGAAGCCCATAGAGGGCTATGGTGAAAAAGGAAATATCTTCCGTTCAAAACTGGAAAGAAGCCTTCTGAGAAACTGCTCTGTGTTCTGTTAATTCATCTCACAGAGTTACATCTTTCCCTTCAAGAAACCTTTCGCTAAGGCTGTTCTTGTGGAATTGGCAAAGGGATATTTGGAAGCCCATAGAGGGCTATGGTGAAAAAGGAAATATCTTCCGTTCAAAAGTGGAAAGAAACTTTCTGAGAAACTGCTCTGTGTTCTGTTAATTCATCTCACAGAGTTACATCTTTCCCTTCAAGAAGTCTTTCGCTAAGGCTGTTCTTGTGCAATTGGCAAGGGGATATTTGGAAGCCCATAGAGGGCTATGGTGAAAAAGGAAATATCTTCCGTTGAAAACTGGAAAGAAGCCTTCTGAGAAACTGCTCTGTGTTCTGTTAATTCATCTCACAGAGTTACATCTTTCCCTACAAGAAGCCTTTCGCTAAGGCTGGTCTTGTGGAATTGGCAAAGGGATATTTGGAAGCCCATAGAGGGCTATGGTGAAAAAGGAAATATCTTCTGTTCAAAACTGGAAAGAAGCCTTCTGAGAAACTGCTCTGTGTTCTGTTAATTCATCTCACAGAGTTACATCTTTCCCTTCAAGAAACCTTTCGCTAAGGCTGTTCTTGTGGAATTGGCAAAGGGATATTTGGAAGCCCATAGAGGGCTATGGTGAAAAAGGAAATATCTTCCGTTCAAAACTGGAAAGAAGCTTTCTGAGAAACTGCTCTGTGTTCTGTTAATTCATCTCACATAGTTACATCTTTCCCTTCAAGAAGTCTTTCGCTCTGGCTGTTCTTGTGGAATTGGCAAGGGGATATTTGGAAGCCCATAGAAGGCTATGGTGAAAAAGGAAATATCTTCCGTTCAAAACTGGAAAGAAGCTTTCTGAGAAACTGCTCTGTGTTCTGTTAATTCATCTCACAGAGTTACATCTTTCCCTTCAAGAATCCTTTCGCTAAGGCTCTTCTTGTGGAATTGGAAAAGGGATATTTGGAAGCCCAAAGAGGGCTATGGTGAAAAAGGAAATATCTTCCGTTCAAAACTGGAAAGAAGCTTTCTGGGAAACTGCTCTGTGTTCTGTTAATTCATCTCACAGAGTTACATCTTTCCCTTCAAGAAGCCTTTCGCTAAGGCTGTTCTTCTGGAATTGGCAAAGGGATATTTGGAATCCCATAGAGGGCTATGATGAAAAAGGAAATATCTTCCGTTCAAAACTGGAAAGAAGCTTTCTGAGAAACTGCTCTGTGTTCTGTTAATTCATCTCACAGAGCTATATCTTTCCCTTCAAGAAGCCTTTCGCTAAGGCTGTTCTTGTGGAATTGGCAAAGGGATATTTGGAAGCCCATAGAGGGCTATGGTGGAAAAGGAAATATCTTCCGTTTAACACTGGAAAGAAGCTTTCTGAGAAACTGCTCTGTGTTCTGTTAATTCATCTCACAGAGTTACATCTTTCCCTTCAAGAAGCCTTTCGCTAAGGCTGTTCTTGTGGAATTGGCAAAGGGATATTTGGAAGCCCATAGAGGGCTATGGTGAAAAAGGAAATATCTTCCGTTCAAAACTGGAAAGAAGCTTTCTGAGAAACTGCTCTGTGTTCTGTTAATTCATCTCACATAGTTACATCTTTCCCTTCAAGAAGTCTTTCGCTCTGGCTGTTCTTGTGGAATTGGCAAGGGGATATTTGGAAGCCCATAGAGGGCTATGGTGAAAAAGGAAATATCTTCCGTTCAAAACTGGAAAGAAGCTTTCTGAGAAACTGCTCTGTGTTCTGTTAATTCATCTCACAGAGTTACATCTTTCCCTTCAAGAAGCCTTTCGCTAAGGCTCTTCTTGTGGAATTGGAAGAGGGATATTTGGAAGCCCATAGAGGGCTATGGTGAAAAAGGAAATATCTTCCGTTCAAAACTGGAAAGAAGCTTTCTGGGAAACTGCTCTGTGTTCTGTTAATTCATCTCACAGAGTTACATCTTTCCCTTCAAGAAGCCTTTCGCTAAGGCTGTTCTTCTGGAATTGGCAAAGGGATATTTGGAATCCCATAGAGGGCTATGATGAAAAAGGAAATATCTTCCGTTCAAAACTGGAAAGAAGCTTTCTGAGAAACTGCTCTGTGTTCTGTTAATTCATCTCACAGAGTTATATCTTTCCCTTCAAGAAGCCTTTCGCTAAGGCTGTTCTTGTGGAATTGGCAAAGGGATATTTGGAAGCCCACAGAGGGCTATGGTGGAAAAGGAAATATCTTCCGTTTAACACTGGAAAGAAGCTTTCTGAGAAACTGCTCTGTGTTCTGTTAATTCATCTCACAGAGTTACATCTTTCCCTTCAAGAAGCCTTTCGCTAAGGCTGTTCTTGTGGAATTGGCAAAGGGATATTTGGAAGCCCATAGAGGGCTATGGTGAAAAAGGAAATATCTTCCGTTCAAAACTGGAAAGAAGCTTTCTGAGAAACTGTTCTGTGTTCTGTTAATTCATCTCACAGAGTTACATCTTTCCCTTCAAGAAGCCTTTCGCTAAGGCTGGTCTTGTGGAATTGGCAAAGGGATATTTGGAAGCCCATAGAGGGCTATGGTGAAAAAGGAAATATCTTCCGTTCAAAATTGGAAAGAAGCTTTCTGAGAAACTGCTCTGTGTTCTGTTAATACATCTCACAGAGTTACATCTTTCCCTTCAAGAAGTCTTTTGCTAAGTCTGTTCTTGTGTAATTGGCAAGGGGATATTTGGAAGCCCATAGAGGGCTATGGTGAAAAAAGAAATATCTTCCGTTCAAAACTGGAAAGAAGCTTTCTGAGAAACTGCTCTGTGTTCTGTTAATTCATCTCACAGAGTTACATCTTTCCCTTCAAGAAACCTTTCGCTAAGGCTGTTGTTGTGGAATTCGCAAAGGGATATTTGGAAGCCCGTAGAGGGCTACGGTGAAAAAGGAAATATCTTCCGTTCAACACTGGAAAGAAGCTTTCTGTGAAACTGCTCTGTGTTCTGTTAATTCATCTCACAGAGTTACATTTTTCCCTTCAAGAAGACTTTCGCGAAGGCTGTTCTTGTGGAATTGGAAAAGGGATATTTGGAAGCCCATAGAGGGCTATGGTGAAAAAGGAAATATCTTCCGTTCAAAACTGGAAAGAAGCTTTCTGGGAAACTGCTCTGTGTTCTGTTAATTCATCTCACAGAGTTACATCTTTCCCTTCAAGAAGCCTTTCGCTAAGGCTGTTCTTGTGGAATTGGCAAAGGGATATTTGGAAGCCCATAGAGGGCTATGGTGAAAAAGGAAATATCTTCCGTTCAAAAGTGGAAAGAAACTTTCTGAGAAACTGCTCTGTGTTCTGTTAATTCATTTCACAGAGTTACATCTTTCCCTTCAAGAAATCTTTCGCTAAGGCTGTTCTTGTGCAATTGGCAAGGGGATATTTGGAAGCCCATAGAGGGCTATGGTGAAAAAGGAAATATCTTCCGTTCAAAACTGGAAAGAAGCCTTCTGAGAAACTGCTCTGTGTTCTGTTAATTCATCTCACAGAGTTACATCTTTCCCTTCAAGAAACCTTTCGCTAAGGCTGTTCTTGTGGAATTCGCAAAGGGATATTTGGAAGCCCATAGAGGGCTACGGTGAAAAAGGAAATATCTTCCGTTCACAACTGGAAAGAAGCGTTCTGAGAAACTGCTCTGTGTTCTGTTAATTCATCTCACAGAGTTACATCTTTCCCTTCAAGAAGCCTTTCGCTAAGGCTGTTCTTGTGGAATTGGCAAAGGGATATTTGGAAGCCCATAGAGGGATATGGTAAAAAAGGAAATATCTTCCGTTCAAAACTGGAAAGAAGCTTTCTGAGAAACTGCTCTGTGTTCTGTTAATTCATCTCAGAGAGTTATATCTTTCCCTTCAAGAAGCCTTTCGCTAAGGCTGTTCTTGTGGAATTGGCAAAGGGATATTTGGAAGCCCATAGAGGGCTATGGTGAAAAAGGAAATATCTTCCGTTCAAAACTGGAAAGAAGCCTTCTGAGAAACTGCTCTGTGTTCTGTTAATTCATCTCACAGAGTTACATCTTTCCCTTCAAGAAACCTTTCGCTAAGGCTGTTCTTGTGGAATTCGCAAAGGGATATTTGGAAGCCCATAGAGGGCTACGGTGAAAAAGGAAATATCTTCCGTTCACAACTGGAAAGAAGCGTTCTGAGAAACTGCTCTGTGTTCTGTTAATTCATCTCACAGAGTTACATCTTTCCCTTCAAGAAGCCTTTCGCTAAGGCTGTTCTTGTGGAATTGGCAAAGGGATATTTGGAAGCCCATAGAGGGCTATGGTGAAAAAGGAAATATCTTCCGTTCAAAACTGGAAAGAAGCTTTCTGAGAAACTGCTCTGTGTTCTGTTAATTCATCTCACAGAGTTACATCTTTCCCTTCAAGAAGCCTTTCGCTAAGGCTGTTCTTGTGGAATTGGCAAAGGGATATTTGGAAGCCCATAGAGGGCTATGGTGAAAAAGGAAATATCTTCCGTTCAAAACTGGAAAGAAGCTTTCTGAGAAACTGCTCTGTGTTCTGTTAATTCATCTCACATAGTTACATCTTTCCCTTCAAGAAGTCTTTCGCTCTGGCTGTTCTTGTGGAATTGGCAAGGGGATATTTGGAAGCCCATAGAAGGCTATGGTGAAAAAGGAAATATCTTCCGTTCAAAACTGGAAAGAAGCTTTCTGAGAAACTGCTCTGTGTTCTGTTAATTCATCTCACAGAGTTACATCTTTCCCTTCAAGAAGCCTTTCGCTAAGGCTCTTCTTGTGGAATTGGAAAAGGGATATTTGGAAGCCCATAGAGGGCTATGGTGAAAAAGGAAATATCTTCCGTTCAAAACTGGAAAGAAGCTTTCTGGGAAACTGCTCTGTGTTCTGTTAATTCATCTCACAGAGTTACATCTTTCCCTTCAAGAAGCCTTTCGCTAAGGCTGTTCTTGTGGAATTGGCAAAGGGATATTTGGAATCCCATAGAGGGCTATGATGAAAAAGGAAATATCTTCCGTTCAAAACTGGAAAGAAGCTTTCTGAGAAACTGCTCTGTGTTCTGTTAATTCATCTCACAGAGCTATATCTTTCCCTTCAAGAAGCCTTTCGCTAAGGCTGTTCTTGTGGAATTGGCAAAGGGATATTTGGAAGCCCATAGAGGGCTATGGTGGAAAAGGAAATATCTTCCGTTTAACACTGGAAAGAATCTTTCTGAGAAACTGCTCTGTGTTCTGTTAATTCATCTCACAGAGTTACATCTTTCCCTTCAAGAAGCCTTTCGCTAAGGCTGTTCTTGTGGAATTGGCAAAGGGATATTTGGAAGCCCATAGAGGGCTATGGTGAAAAAGGAAATAACTTCCGTTCAAACCTGGAAAGAAGCTTTCTGAGAAACTGCTCTGTGTTCTGTTAATTCATCTCACAGAGTTACATCTTTCCCCTCAAGAAGCCTTTCGCTAAGGCTGTTCTTGTGGAATTGGCAAAGGGATATTTGGAAGCCCATAGAGGGCTATGGTGAAAAAGGAAATACCTACCGTTCAAAACTGGAAAGAAGCTTTCTGAGAAACTGCTCTGTGTTCTGTTAATTCATCTCACAGAGTTACATCTTTCCCTTCAAGAAGCCTTTAGCTAAGGCTTTTCTTGTGGAATTGGCAAAGGGATAATTGGAAGCCCATAGAGGGCTATGGTGAAAAAGGAAGTATCATCCCTTCAAAACTGGAAAGAAGCTTTCTGAGAAACTGCTCTGTGTTCTGTTAATTCATCTCACAGAGTTACATCTTTCCCTTCAAGAAACCTTTCGCTAAGGCTGTTCTTGTGGAATTGGCAAAGGGATATTTGTAAGCCCCTAGAGGGCTATGGTGAAAAAGGAAATATCTTCCGTTCAAAACTGGAAAGAAGCTTTCTGAGAAACTGTTCTGTGTTCTGTTAATTCGTCTCACAGTGTTACATCTTTCCTTTCAAGAAACCTTTCGCTAAAGCTGTTTCTGTGGAATTGGCAAGGGGATACTTGGAAGCCCATAGAGGGCTATGGTGAAAAACAAATATCTTCCGTACAAAACTGGAAAGAAGCTTTCTGAGAAACTGCTCTGTGTTCTGTTAATTCATCTCACAGAGTTACATCTTTCCCTTCAAGAAGCCTTTCGCTAAGGCTGTTCTTGTGGAATTGGCAAAGGGATATTTGGAAGCCCATAGAGGGCTATGGTAAAAAAGGAAATATCTTCCGTTCAAAACTGGAAAGAAGCTTTCTGAGAAACTGCTCTGTGTTCTGTTAATTCATCTCAGAGAGTTATATCTTTCCCTTCAAGAAGCCTTTCGCTAAGGCTGTTCTTGTGGAATTGGCAAAGGGATATTTGGAAGCCCATAGAGGGCTATGGTGAAAAAGGAAATATCTTCCGTTCAAAACTGGAAAGAAGCTTTCTGAGAAACTGCTCTGTGTTCTGTTAATTCATCTCACAGAGTTACATCTTTCCCTACAAGAAGCCTTTCGCTAAGGCTGGTCTTGTGGAATTGGCAAAGGGATATTTGGAAGCCCATAGAGGGCTATGGTGAAAAAGGAAATATCTTCTGTTCAAAACTGGAAAGAAGCTTTCTGAGAAACTGCTCTGTGTTCTGTTAATTCATCTCACAGAGTTACATCTTTCCCCTCAAGAAGCCTTTCGCTAAGGCTGTTCTTGTGGAATTGGCAAAGGGATATTTGGAAGCCCATAGAGGGCTATGGTGAAAAAGGAAATACCTACCGTTCAAAACTGGAAAGAAGCTTTCTGAGAAACTGCTCTGTGTTCTGTTAATTCATCTCACAGAGTTACATCTTTCCCTTCAAGAAGCCTTTAGCTAAGGCTGTTCTTGTGGAATTGGCAAAGGGATAATTGGAAGCCCATAGAGGGCTATGGTGAAAAAGGAAGTATCATCCGTTCAAAACTGGAAAGAAGCTTTCTGGGAAACTGCTCTGTGTTCTGTTAATTCATCTCACAGAGTTACATCTTTCCCTTCAAGAAGCCTTTCGCTAAGGCTGTTCTAGTGGAATTGGCAAAGGGATATTTGGAAGCCCATAGAGGGCTATGGTGAAAAAGGAAATATCTTCCGTTCAAAAGTGGAAAGAAACTTTCTGAGAAACTGCTCTGTGTTCTGTTAATTCATCTCACAGAGTTACATCTTTCCCTTCAAGAAGTCTTTCGCTAAGGCTGTTCTTGTGCAATTGGCAAGGGGATATTTGGAAGCCCATAGAGGGCTATGGTGAAAAAGGAAATATCTTCCGTTGAAAACTGGAAAGAAGCCTTCTGAGAAACTGCTCTGTGTTCTGTTAATTCATCTCACAGAGTTACATCTTTCCCTACAAGAAGCCTTTCGCTAAGGCTGGTCTTGTGGAATTGGCAAAGGGATATTTGGAAGCCCATAGAGGGCTATGGTGAAAAAGGAAATATCTTCCGTTCAAAACTGGAAAGAAGCCTTCTGAGAAACTGCTCTGTGTTCTGTTAATTCATCTCACAGAGTTACATCTTTCCCTTCAAGAAACCTTTCGCTAAGGCTGTTCTTGTGGAATTGGCAAAGGGATATTTGGAAGCCCATAGAGGGCTATGGTGAAAAAGGAAATATCTTCCGTTCAAAACTGGAAAGAAGCTTTCTGAGAAACTGCTCTGTGTTCTGTTAATTCATCTCACATAGTTACATCTTTCCCTTCAAGAAGTCTTTCGCTCTGGCTGTTCTTGTGGAATTGGCAAGGGGATATTTGGAAGCCCATAGAAGGCTATGGTGAAAAAGGAAATATCTTCCGTTCAAAACTGGAAAGAAGCTTTCTGAGAAACTGCTCTGTGTTCTGTTAATTCATCTCACAGAGTTACATCTTTCCCTTCAAGAAGCCTTTCGCTAAGGCTGTTCTTGTGGAATTGGAAAAGGGATATTTGGAAGCCCATAGAGGGCTATGGTGAAAAAGGAAATATCTTCCGTTCAAAACTGGAAAGAAGCTTTCTGGGAAACTGCTCTGTGTTCTGTTAATTCATCTCACAGAGTTACATCTTTCCCTTCAAGAAGCCTTTCGCTAAGGCTGTTCTTGTGGAATTGGCAAAGGGATATTTGGAAGCCCATAGAGGGCTATGGTGAAAAAGGAAATATCTTCCGTTCAAAAGTGGAAAGAAACTTTCTGAGAAACTGCTCTGTGTTCTGTTAATTCATCTCACAGAGTTACATCTTTCCCTTCAAGAAGTCTTTCGCTAAGGCTGTTCTTGTGCAATTGGCAAGGGGATATTTGGAAGCCCATAGAGGGCTATGGTGAAAAAGGAAATATCTTCCGTTGAAAACTGGAAAGAAGCCTTCTGAGAAACTGCTCTGTGTTCTGTTAATTCATCTCACAGAGTTACATCTTTCCCTACAAGAAGCCTTTCGCTAAGGCTGGTCTTGTGGAATTGGCAAAGGGATATTTGGAAGCCCATAGAGGGCTATGGTGAAAAAGGAAATATCTTCCGTTCAAAACTGGAAAGAAGCCTTCTGAGAAACTGCTCTGTGTTCTGTTAATTCATCTCACAGAGTTACATCTTTCCCTTCAAGAAGCCTTTCGCTAAGCCTGTTCTTGTGGAATTCACAAAGGGATATTTGGAAGCCCATAGAGGGCTATGGTGGAAAAGGAAATATCTTCCGTTTAACACTGGAAAGAAGCTTTCTGAGAAACTGCTCTGTGTTCTGTTAATTCATCTCACAGAGTTACATCTTTCCCTTCAAGAAGCCTTTCGCTAAGGCTGTTCTTGTGGAATTGGCAAAGGGATATTTGGAAGCCCATAGAGGGCTATGGTGAAAAAGGAAATATCTTCCGTTCAAAACTGGAAAGAAGCTTTCTGAGAAACTGCTCTGTGTTCTGTTAATTCATCTCACATAGTTACATCTTTCCCTTCAAGAATTCTTTCGCTCTGGCTGTTCTTGTGGAATTGGCAAGGGGATATTTGGAAGCCCATAGAGGGCTATGGTGAAAAAGGAAATATCTTCCGTTCAAAACTGGAAAGAAGCTTTCTGAGAAACTGCTCTGTGTTCTGTTAATTCATCTCACAGAGTTACATCTTTCCCTTCAAGAAGCCTTTCGCTAAGGCTCTTCTTGTGGAATTGGAAAAGGGATATTTGGAAGCCCATAGAGGGCTATGGTGAAAAAGGAAATATCTTCCGTTCAAAACTGGAAAGAAGCTTTCTGGGAAACTGCTCTGTGTTCTGTTAATTCATCTCACAGAGTTACATCTTTCCCTTCAAGAAGCCTTTCGCTAAGGCTGTTCTTCTGGAATTGGCAAAGGGATATTTGGAATCCCATAGAGGGCTATGATGAAAAAGGAAATATCTTCCGTTCAAAACTGGAAAGAAGCTTTCTGAGAAACTGCTCTGTGTTCTGTTAATTCATCTCACAGAGTTATATCTTTCCCTTCAAGAAGCCTTTCGCTAAGGCTGTTCTTGTGGAATTGGCAAAGGGATATTTGGAAGCCCATAGAGGGCTATGGTGGAAAAGGAAATATCTTCCGTTTAACACTGGAAAGAAGCTTTCTGAGAAACTGCTCTGTGTTCTGTTAATTCATCTCACAGAGTTACATCTTTCCCTTCAAGAAGCCTTTCGCTAAGGCTGTTCTTGTGGAATTGGCAAAGGGATATTTGGAAGCCCATAGAGGGCTATGGTGAAAAAGGAAATATCTTCCGTTCAAAACTGGAAAGAAGCTTTCTGAGAAACTATTCTGTGTTCTGTTAATTCATCTCACAGAGTTACATCTTTCCCTTCAAGAAGCCTTTCGCTAAGGCTGGTCTTGTGGAATTGGCAAAGGGATATTTGGAAGCCCATAGAGGGCTATGGTGAAAAAGGAAATATCTTCCGTTCAAAATTGGAAAGAAGCTTTCTGAGAAACTGCTCTGTGTTCTGTTAATACATCTCACAGAGTTACATCTTTCCCTTCAAGAAGTCTTTTGCTAAGTCTGTTCTTGTGTAATTGGCAAGGGGATATTTGGAAGCCCATAGAGGGCTATGGTGAAAAAAGAAATATCTTCCGTTCAAAACTGGAAAGAAGCTTTCTGAGAAACTGCTCTGTGTTCTGTTAATTCATCTCACAGAGTTACATCTTTCCCTTCAAGAAACCTTTCGCTAAGGCTGTTCTTGTGGAATTCGCAAAGGGATATTTGGAAGCCCGTAGAGGGCTACGGTGAAAAAGGAAATATCTTCCGTTCAACACTGGAAAGAAGCTTTCTGTGAAACTGCTCTGTGTTCTGTTAATTCATCTCACAGAGTTACATTTTTCCCTTCAAGAAGACTTTCGCGAAGGCTGTTCTTGTGGAATTGGAAAAGGGATATTTGGAAGCCCATAGAGGGCTATGGTGAAAAAGGAAATATCTTCCGTTCAAAACTGGAAAGAAGCTTTCTGGGAAACTGCTCTGTGTTCTGTTAATTCATCTCACAGAGTTATATCTTTCCCTTCAAGAAGCCTTTCGCTAAGGCTGTTCTTGTGGAATTGGCAAAGGGATATTTGGAAGCCCATAGAGGGCTATGGTGAAAAAGGAAATATCTTCCGTTCAAAAGTGGAAAGAAACTTTCTGAGAAACTGCTCTGTGTTCTGTTAATTCATTTCACAGAGTTACATCTTTCCCTTCAAGAAGTCTTTCGCTAAGGCTGTTCTTGTGCAATTGGCAAGGGGATATTTGGAAGCCCATAGAGGGCTATGGTGAAAAAGGAAATATCTTCCGTTCAAAACTGGAAAGAAGCCTTCTGAGAAACTGCTCTGTGTTCTGTTAATTCATCTCACAGAGTTACATCTTTCCCTTCAAGAAACCTTTCGCTAAGGCTGTTCTTGTGGAATTCGCAAAGGGATATTTGGAAGCCCATAGAGGGCTACGGTGAAAAAGGAAATATCTTCCGTTCACAACTGGAAAGAAGCGTTCTGAGAAACTGCTCTGTGTTCTGTTAATTCATCTCACAGAGTTACATCTTTCCCTTCAAGAAGCCTTTTGCTAAGGCTGTTCTTGTGGAATTGGCAAAGGGATATTTGGAAGCCCATAGAGGGATATGGTAAAAAAGGAAATATCTTCCGTTCAAAACTGGAAAGAAGCTTTCTGAGAAACTGCTCTGTGTTCTGTTAATTCATCTCAGAGAGTTATATCTTTCCCTTCAAGAAGCCTTTCGCTAAGGCTGTTCTTGTGGAATTGGCAAAGGGATATTTGGAAGCCCATAGAGGGCTATGGTGAAAAAGGAAATATCTTCCGTTCAAAACTGGAAAGAAGCCTTCTGAGAAACTGCTCTGTGTTCTGTTAATTCATCTCACAGAGTTACATCTTTCCCTTCAAGAAACCTTTCGCTAAGGCTGTTCTTGTGGAATTCGCAAAGGGATATTTGGAAGCCCATAGAGGGCTACGGTGAAAAAGGAAATATCTTCCGTTCACAACTGGAAAGAAGCGTTCTGAGAAACTGCTCTGTGTTCTGTTAATTCATCTCACAGAGTTACATCTTTCCCTTCAAGAAGCCTTTCGCTAAGGCTGTTCTTGTGGAATTGGCAAAGGGATATTTGGAAGCCCATAGAGGGATATGGTAAAAAAGGAAATATCTTCCGTTCAAAACTGGAAAGAAGCTTTCTGAGAAACTGCTCTGTGTTCTGTTAATTCATCTCAGAGAGTTATATCTTTCCCTTCAAGAAGCCTTTCGCTAAGGCTGTTCTTGTGGAATTGGCAAAGGGATATTTGGAAGCCCATAGAGGGCTATGGTGAAAAAGGAAATATCTTCCGTTCAAAACTGGAAAGAAGCTTTCTGAGAAACTGCTCTGTGTTCTGTTAATTCATCTCACAGAGTTACATCTTTACCTTCAAGAAGCCTTTCGCTAAGGCTGTTCTTGTGGAATTGGCAAAGGGATATTTGGAAGCCCATAGAGGGCTATGGTGAAAAAGGAAATATCTTCCGTTCAAAACTGGAAAGAAGCTTTCTGAGAAACTGCTCTGTGTTCTGTTAATTCATCTCACATAGTTACATCTTTCCCTTCAAGAAGTCTTTCGCTCTGGCTGTTCTTGTGGAATTGGCAAGGGGATATTTGGAAGCCCATAGAAGGCTATGGTGAAAAAGGAAATATCTTCCGTTCAAAACTGGAAAGAAGCTTTCTGAGAAACTGCTCTGTGTTCTGTTAATTCATCTCACAGAGTTACATCTTTCCCTTCAAGAAGCCTTTCGCTAAGGCTCTTCTTGTGGAATTGGAAAAGGGATATTTGGAAGCCCATAGAGGGCTATGGTGAAAAAGGAAATATCTTCCGTTCAAAACTGGAAAGAAGCTTTCTGGGAAACTGCTCTGTGTTCTGTTAATTCATCTCACAGAGTTACATCTTTCCCTTCAAGAAGCCTTTCGCTAAGGCTGTTCTTGTGGAATTGGCAAAGGGATATTTGGAATCCCATAGAGGGCTATGATGAAAAAGGAAATATCTTCCGTTCAAAACTGGAAAGAAGCTTTCTGAGAAACTGCTCTGTGTTCTGTTAATTCATCTCACAGAGCTATATCTTTCCCTTCAAGAAGCCTTTCGCTAAGGCTGTTCTTGTGGAATTGGCAAAGGGATATTTGGAAGCCCATAGAGGGCTATGGTGGAAAAGGAAATATCTTCCGTTTAACACTGGAAAGAAGCTTTCTGAGAAACTGCTCTGTGTTCTGTTAATTCATCTCACAGAGTTACATCTTTCCCTTCAAGAAGCCTTTCCCTAAGGCTGTTCTTGTGGAATTGGCAAAGGGATATTTGGAAGCCCATAGAGGGCTATGGTGAAAAAGGAAATAACTTCCGTTCAAACCTGGAAAGAAGCTTTCTGAGAAACTGCTCTGTGTTCTGTTAATTCATCTCACAGAGTTACATCTTTCCCCTCAAGAAGCCTTTCGCTAAGGCTGTTCTTGTGGAATTGGCAAAGGGATATTTGGAAGCCCATAGAGGGCTATGGTGAAAAAGGAAATACCTACCGTTCAAAACTGGAAAGAAGCTTTCTGAGAAACTGCTCTGTGTTCTGTTAATTCATCTCACAGAGTTACATCTTTCCCTTCAAGAAGCCTTTAGCTAAGGCTGTTCTTGTGGAATTGGCAAAGGGATAATTGGAAGCCCATAGAGGGCTATGGTGAAAAAGGAAGTATCATCCGTTCAAAACTGGAAAGAAGCTTTCTGAGAAACTGCTCTGTGTTCTGTTAATTCATCTCACAGAGTTACATCTTTCCCTTCAAGAAACCTTTCGCTAAGGCTGTTCTTGTGGAATTGGCAAAGGGATATTTGTAAGCCCCTAGAGGGCTATGGTGAAAAAGGAAATATCTTCCGTTCAAAACTGGAAAGAAGCTTTCTGAGAAACTGTTCTGTGTTCTGTTAATTCGTCTCACAGTGTTACATCTTTCCTTTCAAGAAACCTTTCGCTAAAGCTGTTTCTGTGGAATTGGCAAGGGGATACTTGGAAGCCCATAGAGGGCTATGGTGAAAAACAAATATCTTCCGTACAAAACTGCAAAGAAGCTTTCTGAGAAACTGCTCTGTGTTCTGTTAATTCATCTCACAGAGTTACATCTTTCCCTTCAAGAAGCCTTTCGCTAAGGCTGTTCTTGTGGAATTGGCAAAGGGATATTTGGAAGCCCATAGAGGGCTATGGTAAAAAAGGAAATATCTTCCGTTCAAAACTGGAAAGAAGCTTTCTGAGAAACTGCTCTGTGTTCTGTTAATTCATCTCAGAGAGTTATATCTTTCCCTTCAAGAAGCCTTTCGCTAAGGCTGTTCTTGTGGAATTGGCAAAGGGATATTTGGAAGCCCATAGAGGGCTATGGTGAAAAAGGAAATATCTTCCGTTCAAAACTGGAAAGAAGCTTTCTGAGAAACTGCTCTGTGTTCTGTTAATTCATCTCACAGAGTTACATCTTTCCCTACAAGAAGCCTTTCGCTAAGGCTGGTCTTGTGGAATTGGCAAAGGGATATTTGGCAGCCCATAGAGGGCTGTGGTGAAAAAGGAAATATCTTCCGTTCAAAACTGTAAAGAAGCTTTCTGAGAAACTGCTCTGTGTTCTGTTAATTCATCTCACAGAGTTACATCTTTCCCTTCATGAAGCCTTTCGCTAAGGCTGTTCTTGTGGAATTCGCAAAGGGATATTTGGAGCCCATAGAGGGCTATGGCGAAAAAGGAAATATCTTCCGTTCAAAACTGGAAAGAAGCTTTCTGAGAAACTGCTCTGTGTTCTGTTAATTCATCTCACAGAGTTACATCTTTCCCTTCAAGAAGTCTTTTGCTAAGTCTGTTCTTGTGTAATTGGCAAGGGGATATTTGGAAGCCCATAGAGGGCTATGGTGAAAAAAGAAATATCTTCCGTTCAAAACTGGAAAGAAGCTTTCTGAGAAACTGCTCTGTGTTCTGTTAATTCATCTCACAGAGTTACATCTTTCCCTTCAAGAAACCTTTCGCTAAGGCTGTTCTTGTGGAATTCGCAAAGGGATATTTGGAAGCCCGTAGAGGGCTACGGTGAAAAAGGAAATATCTTCCGTTCAAAACTGGAAAGAAGCTTTTTGTGAAACTGCTCTGTGTTCTGTTAATTCATCTCACAGAGTTACATTTTTCCCTTCAAGAAGCCTTTCGCTAAGGCTGTTCTTGTGGAATTGGCAAAGGGATATTTGGAAGCCCATACAGGGCTATGGTGAAAAAGGATATATCTTCCGTTCACAACTGGAAAGAAGCTTTCTGAGAAACTGCTCTGTGTTCTGTTAATTCATCTCACATAGTTACATCTTTCCCTTCAAGAAGTCTTTCGCTCTGGCTGTTCTTGTGGAATTGGCAAGGGGATATTTGGAAGCCCATAGAGGGTTATGGTGAAAAAGGAAATATCTTCCGTTCAAAACTGGAAAGAAGCTTTCTGAGAAACTGCTCTGTGTTCTGTTAATTCATCTCACAGAGTTACATCTTTCCCTTCAAGAAGCCTTTCGCTAAGGCTGTTCTTGTGGAATTGGCAAAGGGATATTTGGAAGCCCATAGAGGGCTATGGTGAAAAAGGAAATATCTTCCGTTCAAAACTGGAAAGAAGCTTTCTGAGAAACTGCTCTGTGTTCTGTTAATTCATCTCACAGAGTTACATCTTTCCCTTCAAGAAGCCTTTCGCTAAGGCTGTTCTTGTGGAATTGGCAAAGGGATATTTGGAAGCCCATAGAGGGCTATGGTGAAAAAGGAAATATCTTCCGTTCAAAACTGGAAAGAAGCTTTCTGAGAAACTGCTCTGTGTTCTGTTAATTCATCTCACATAGTTACATCTTTCCCTTCAAGAAGTCTTTCGCTCTGGCTGTTCTTGTGGAATTGGCAAGGGGATATTTGGAAGCCCATAGAGGGCTATGGTGAAAAAGGAAATATCTTCCGTTCAACACTGGAAAGAAGCTTTCTGAGAAACTGCTCTGTGTTCTGTTAATTCATCTCACAGAGTTACATCTTTCCCTTCAAGAAGCCTTTAGCTAAGGCTGTTCTTGTGGAATTGGCAAAGGGATAATTGGAAGCCCATAGAGGGCTATGGTGAAAAAGGAAGTATCATCCGTTCAAAACTGGAAAGAAGCTTTCTGAGAAACTGCTCTGTGTTCTGTTAATTCATCTCACAGAGTTACATCTTTCCCTTCAAGAAACCTTTCGCTAAGGCTGTTCTTGTGGAATTGGCAAAGGGATATTTGTAAGCCCCTAGAGGGCTATGGTGAAAAAGGAAATATCTTCCGTTCAAAACTGGAAAGAAGCTTTCTGAGAAACTGTTCTGTGTTCTGTTAATTCGTCTCACAGTGTTACATCTTTCCTTTCAAGAAACCTTTCGCTAAAGCTGTTTCTGTGGAATTGGCAAGGGGATACTTGGAAGCCCATAGAGGGCTATGGTGAAAAACAAATATCTTCCGTACAAAACTGGAAAGAAGCTTTCTGAAAAACTGCTCTGTGTTCTGTTAATTCATCTCACAGAGTTACATCTTTCCCTTCAAGAAGCCTTTCGCTAAGGCTGTTCTTGTGGAATTGGCAAAGGGATATTTGGAAGCCCATAGAGGGCTATGGTAAAAAAGGAAATATCTTCCGTTCAAAACTGGAAAGAAGCTTTCTGAGAAACTGCTCTGTGTTCTGTTAATTCATCTCAGAGAGTTATATCTTTCCCTTCAAGAAGCCTTTCGCTAAGGCTGTTCTTGTGGAATTGGCAAAGGGATATTTGGAAGCCCATAGAGGGCTATGGTGAAAAAGGAAATATCTTCCGTTCAAAACTGGAAAGAAGCTTTCTGAGAAACTGCTCTGTGTTCTGTTAATTCATCTCACAGAGTTACATCTTTCCCTACAAGAAGCCTTTCGCTAAGGCTGGTCTTGTGGAATTGGCAAAGGGATATTTGGAAGCCCATAGAGGGCTATGGTGAAAAAGGAAATATCTTCCTTTCAAAACTGGAAAGAAGCTTTCTGAGAAACTGCTCTGTGTTCTGTTAATTCATCTCACAGAATTACATCTTTCCCTTCATGAAGCCTTTCGCTAAGGCTGTTCTTGTGGAATTCGCAAAGGGATATTTGGAAGCCCTTAGAGGGCTATGGCGAAAAAGGAAATATCTTCCGTTCAAAACTGGAAAGAAGCTTTCTGAGAAACTGCTCTGTGTTCTGATAATTCATCTCACAGAGTTACATCTTTCCCTTCAAGAAGCCTTTCGCTAAGGGTGTTCTTGTGGAATTGGCAAAGGGATATTTGGAAGCCCATAGAGGGCTATGGTGAAAAAGGAAATATCTTCCGTTCAAAAGTGGAAAGAAGCTTTCTGAGAAACTGCTCTGTGTTCTGTTAATTCATCTCACAGAGTTACATCTTTCCCTTCAAGAAGTCTTTTGCTAAGTCTGTTCTTGTGTAATTGGCAAGGGGATATTTGGAAGCCCATAGAGGGCTATGGTGAAAAAAGAAATATCTTCCGTTCAAAACTGCAAAGAAGCTTTCTGAGAAACTGCTCTGTGTTCTGTTAATTCATCTCACAGAGTTACATCTTTCCCTTCAAGAAACCTTTCGCTAAGGCTGTTCTTGTGGAATTCGCAAAGGGATATTTGGAAGCCCGTAGAGGGCTACGGTGAAAAAGGAAATATCTTCCGTTCAAAACTGGAAAGAAGCTTTCTGTGAAACTGCTCTGTGTTCTGTTAATTCATCTCACAGAGTTACATTTTTCCCTTCAAGAAGCCTTTCGCTAAGGCTGTTCTTGTGGAATTGGAAAAGGGATATTTGGAAGCCCATAGAGGGCTATGGTGAAAAAGGAAATATCTTCCGTTCAAAACTGGAAAGAAGCTTTCTGGGAAACTGCTCTGTGTTCTGTTAATTCATCTCACAGAGTTACATCTTTACCTTCAAGAAGCCTTTCGCTAAGGCTGTTCTTGTGGAATTGGCAAAGGGATATTTGGAAGCCCATAGAGGGCTATGGTGAAAAAGGAAATATCTTCCGTTCAAAAGTGGAAAGAAACTTTCTGAGAAACTGCTCTGTGTTCTGTTAATTCATCTCACAGAGTTACATCTTTCCCTTCAAGAAGTCTTTCGCTAAGGCTGTTCTTGTGCAATTGGCAAGGGGATATTTGGAAGCCCATAGAGGGCTATGGTGAAAAAGGAAATATCTTCCGTTCAAAACTGGAAAGAAGCCTTCTGAGAAACTGCTCTGTGTTCTGTTAATTCATCTCACAGAGTTACATCTTTCCCTTCAAGAAACCTTTCGCTAAGGCTGTTCTTGTGGAATTCGCAAAGGGATATTTGGAAGCCCTTAGAGGGCTACGGTGAAAAAGGAAATATCTTCCGTTCACAACTGGAAAGAAGCGTTCTGAGAAACTGCTCTGTGTTCTGTTAATTCATCTCACAGAGTTACATCTTTCCCTTCAAGAAGCCTTTCGCTAAGGCTGTTCTTGTGGAATTGGCAAAGGGATATTTGGAAGCCCATAGAGGGATATGGTAAAAAAGGAAATATCTTCCGTTCAAAACTGGAAAGAAGCTTTCTGAGAAACTGCTCTGTGTTCTGTTAATTCATCTCAGAGAGTTATATCTTTCCCTTCAAGAAGCCTTTCGCTAAGGCTGTTCTTGTGGAATTGGCAAAGGGATATTTGGAAGCCCATAGAGGGCTATGGTGAAAAAGGAAATATCTTCCGTTCAAAACTGGAAAGAAGCTTTCTGAGAAACTGCTCTGTGTTCTGTTAATTCATCTCACAGAGTTACATCTTTCCCTTCAAGAAGCCTTTCGCTAAGGCTGTTCTTGTGGAATTGGCAAAGGGATATTTGGAAGCCCATAGAGGGCTATGGTGAAAAAGGAAATATCTTCCGTTCACAACTGGAAAGAAGCTTTCTGAGAAACTGCTCTGTGTTCTGTTAATTCATCTCACATAGTTACATCTTTCCCTTCAAGAAGTCTTTCGCTCTGGCTGTTCTTGTGGAATTGGCAAGGGGATATTTGGAAGCCCATAGAGGGCTATGGTGAAAAAGGAAATATCTTCCGTTCAAAACTGGAAAGAAGCTTTCTGAGAAACTGCTCTGTGTTCTGTTAATTCATCTCACAGAGTTACATCTTTCCCTTCAAGAAGCCTTTCGCTAAGGCTGTTCTTGTGGAATTGGCAAAGGGATATTTGGAAGCCCATAGAGGGCTATGGTAAAAAAGGAAATATCTTCCGTTAAAAACTGGAAAGAAGCTTTCTGAGAAACTGCTCTGTGTTCTGTTAATTCATCTCAGAGAGTTATATCTTTCCCTTCAAGAAGCCTTTCGCTAAGGCTGTTCTTGTGGAATTGGCAAAGGGATATTTGGAAGCCCATAGAGGGCTATGGCGAAAAAGGAAATATCTTCCGTTCAAAACTGGAAAGAAGCTTTCTGAGAAACTGCTCTGTGTTCTGATAATTCATCTCACAGAGTTACATCTTTCCCTTCAAGAAGCCTTTCGCTAAGGGTGTTCTTGTGGAATTGGCAAAGGGATATTTGGAAGCCCATAGAGGGCTATGGTGAAAAAGGAAATATCTTCCGTTCAAAAGTGGAAAGAAGCTTTCTGAGAAACTGCTCTGTGTTCTGTTAATTCATCTCACAGAGTTACATCTTTCCCTTCAAGAAGTCTTTTGCTAAGTCTGTTCTTGTGTAATTGGCAAGGGGATATTTGGAAGCCCATAGAGGGCTATGGTGAAAAAAGAAATATCTTCCGTTAAAAACTGGAAAGAAGCTTTCTGAGAAACTGCTCTGTGTTCTGTTAATTCATCTCACAGAGTTACATCTTTCCCTTCAAGAAACCTTTCGCTAAGGCTGTTCTTGTGGAATTCGCAAAGGGATATTTGGAAGCCCGTAGAGGGCTACGGTGAAAAAGGAAATATCTTCCGTTCAAAACTGGAAAGAAGCTTTCTGTGAAACTGCTCTGTGTTCTGTTAATTCATCTCACAGAGTTACATTTTTCCCTTCAAGAAGCCTTTCGCTAAGGCTGTTCTTGTGGAATTGGAAAAGGGATATTTGGAAGCCCATAGAGGGCTATGGTGAAAAAGGAAATATCTTCCGTTCAAAACTGGAAAGAAGCTTTCTGGGAAACTGCTCTGTGTTCTGTTAATTCATCTCACAGAGTTACATCTTTCCCTTCAAGAAGCCTTTCGCTAAGGCTGTTCTTGTGGAATTGGCAAAGGGATATTTGGAAGCCCATAGAGGGCTATGGTGAAAAAGGAAGTATCTTCCGTTCAAAAGTGGAAAGAAACTTTCTGAGAAACTGCTCTGTGTTCTGTTAATTCATCTCACAGAGTTACATCTTTCCCTTCAAGAAGTCTTTCGCTAAGGCTGTTCTTGTGCAATTGGCAAGGGGATATTTGGAAGCCCATAGAGGGCTATGGTGAAAAAGGAAATATCTTCCGTTCAAAACTGGAAAGAAGCCTTCTGAGAAACTGCTCTGTGTTCTGTTAATTCATCTCACATAGTTACATCTTTCCCTTCAAGAAGTCTTTCGCTCTGGCTGTTCTTGTGGAATTGGCAAGGGGATATTTGGAAGCCCATAGAGGGCTATGGTGAAAAAGGAAATATCTTCCGTTCAAAACTGGAAAGAAGCTTTCTGAGAAACTACTCTGTGTTCTGTTAATTCATCTCACAGAGTTACATCTTTCCCTTCAAGAAGCCTTTCGCTAAGGCTCTTCTTGTGGAATTGGAAAAGGGATATTTGGAAGCCCATAGAGGGCTATGGTGAAAAAGGAAATATCTTCCGTTCAAAACTGGAAAGAAGCTTTCTGAGAAACTGCTCTGTGTTCTGTTAATTCATCTCACAGAGTTACATCTTTCCCTTCAAGAAGCCTTTCGCTAAGGCTGTTCTTGTGGAATTGGCAAAGGGATATTTGGAAGCCCATAGACTGCTATGGTGAAAAAGGAAATATCTTCCGTTCAAAACTGGAAAGAAGCTTTCTGAGAAACTGCTCTGTGTTCTGTTAATTCATCTCACATAGTTACATCTTTCCCTTCAAGAAGTCTTTCGCTCTGGCTGTTCTTGTGGAATTGGCAAGGGGATATTTGGAAGCCCATAGAGGGCTATGGTGAAAAAGGAAATATCTTCCGTTCAAAACTGGAAAGAAGCTTTCTGAGAAACTGCTCTGTGTTCTGTTAATTCATCTCACAGAGTTACATCTTTCCCTTCATGAAGCCTTTCGCTAAGCCTGTTCTTGTGGAATTCGCAAAGGGATATTTGGAAGCCCATAGAGGGCTATGGCGAAAAAGGAAATATCTTCCGTTCAAAACTGGAAAGAAGCTTTCTGAGAAACTGCTCTGTGTTCTGATAATTCATCTCACAGAGTTACATCTTTCCCTTCAAGAAGCCTTTCGCTAAGGGTGTTCTTGTGGAATTGGCAAAGGGATATTTGGAAGCCCATAGAGGGCTATGGTGAAAAAGGAAATATCTTCCGTTCAAAATTGGAAAGAAGCTTTCTGAGAAACTGCTCTGTGTTCTGTTAATTCATCTCACAGAGTTACATCTTTCCCTTCAAGAAGTCTTTTGCTAAGTCTGTTCTTGTGTAATTGGCAAGGGGATATTTGGAAGCCCATAGAGGGCTATGGTGAAAAAAGAAATATCTTCCGTTCAAAACTGGAAAGAAGCTTTCTGAGAAACTGCTCTGTGTTCTGTTAATTCATCTCACAGAGTTACATCTTTCCCTTCAAGAAACCTTTCGCTAAGGCTGTTCTTGTGGAATTCGCAAAGGGATATTTGGAAGCCCGTACAGGGCTACGGTGAAAAAGGAAATATCTTCCGTTCAAAACTGGAAAGAAGCTTTCTGTGAAACTGCTCTGTGTTCTGTTAATTCATCTCACAGAGTTACATTTTTCCCTTCAAGAAGACTTTCGCTAAGGCTGTTCTTGTGGAATTGGAAAAGGGATATTTGGAAGCCCATAGAGGGCTATGGTGAAAAAGGAAATATCTTCCGTTCAAAACTGGAAAGAAGCTTTCTGGGAAACTGCTCTGTGTTCTGTTAATTCATCTCACAGAGTTACATCTTTCCCTTCAAGAAGCCTTTCGCTAAGGCTGTTCTTGTGGAATTGGCAAAGGGATGTTTGGAAGCCCATAGAGGGCTATGGTGAAAAAGGAAATATCTTCCGTTCAAAAGTGGAAAGAAACTTTCTGAGAAACTGCTCTGTGTTCTGTTAATTCATTTCACAGAGTTACATCTTTCCCTTCAAGAAGTCTTTCGCTAAGGCTGTTCTTGTGCAATTGGCAAGGGGATATTTGGAAGCCCATGGAGGGCTATGGTGAAAAAGGAAATATCTTCCGTTCAAAACTGGAAAGAAGCCTTCTGAGAAACTGCTCTGTGTTCTGTTAATTCATCTCACAGAGTTACATCTTTCCCTTCAAGAAGCCTTTCGCTAAGGCTGTTCTTGTGGAATTGGCAAAGGGATATTTGGAAGCCCATAGAGGGATATGGTAAAAAAGGAAATATCTTCCGTTCAAAACTGGAAAGAAGCTTTCTGAGAAACTGCTCTGTGTTCTGTTAATTCATCTCAGAGAGTTATATCTTTCCCTTCAAGAAGCCTTTCGCTAAGGCTGTTCTTGTGGAATTGGCAAAGGGATATTTGGAAGCCCATAGAGGGCTATGGTGAAAAAGGAAATATCTTCCGTTCAAAACTGGAAAGAAGCTTTCTGAGAAACTGCTCTGTGTTCTGTTAATTCATCTCACAGAGTTACATCTTTCCCTTCAAGAAGCCTTTCGCTAAGGCTGTTCTTGTGGAATTGGCAAAGGGATATTTGGAAGCCCATAGAGGGCTATGGTGAAAAAGGAAATATCTTCCGTTCAAAACTGGAAAGAAGCTTTCTGAGAAACTGCTCTGTGTTCTGTTAATTCATCTCACATAGTTACATCTTTCCCTTCAAGAAGTCTTTCGCTCTGGCTGTTCTTGTGGAATTGGCAAGGGGATATTTGGAAGCCCATAGAAGGCTATGGTGAAAAAGGAAATATCTTCCGTTCAAAACTGGAAAGAAGCTTTCTGAGAAACTGCTCTGTGTTCTGTTAATTCATCTCACAGAGTTACATCTTTCCCTTCAAGAAGCCTTTCGCTAAGGCTCTTCTTGTGGAATTGGAAAAGGGATATTTGGAAGCCCATAGAGGGCTATGGTGAAAAAGGAAATATCTTCCGTTCAAAACTGGAAAGAAGCTTTCTGGGAAACTGCTCTGTGTTCTCTTAATTCATCTCACAGAGTTACATCTTTCCCTTCAAGAAGCCTTTCGCTAAGGCTGTTCTTCTGGAATTGGCAAAGGGATATTTGGAATCCCATAGAGGGCTATGATGAAAAAGGAAATATCTTCCGTTCAAAACTGGAAAGAAGCTTTCTGAGAAACTGCTCTGTGTTCTGTTAATTCATCTCACAGAGCTATATCTTTCCCTTCAAGAAGCCTTTCGCTAAGGCTGTTCTTGTGGAATTGGCAAAGGGATATTTGGAAGCCCATAGAGGGCTATGGTGAAAAAGGAAATAACTTCCGTTCAAACCTGGAAAGAAGCTTTCTGAGAAACTGCTCTGTGTTCTGTTAATTCATCTCACAGAGTTACATCTTTCCCCTCAAGAAGCCTTTAGCTAAGGCTGTTCTTGTGGAATTGGCAAAGGGATATTTGGAAGCCCATAGAGGGCTATGGTGAAAAAGGAAATACCTACCGTTCAAAACTGGAAAGAAGCTTTCTGAGAAACTGCTCTGTGTTCTGTTAATTCATCTCACAGAGTTACATCTTTCCCTTCAAGAAGCCTTTAGCTAAGGCTGTTCTTGTGGAATTGGCAAAGGGATAATTGGAAGCCCATAGAGGGCTATGGTGAAAAAGGAAGTATCATCCGTTCAAAACTGGAAAGAAGCTTTCTGAGAAACTGCTCTGTGTTCTGTTAATTCATCTCACAGAGTTACATCTTTCCCTTCAAGAAACCTTTCGCTAAGGCTGTTCTTGTGGAATTGGCAAAGGGATATTTGTAAGCCCCTAGAGGGCTATGGTGAAAAAGGAAATATCTTCCGTTCAAAACTGGAAAGAAGCTTTCTGAGAAACTGTTCTGTGTTCTGTTAATTCGTCTCACAGTGTTACATCTTTCCTTTCAAGAAACCTTTCGCTAAAGCTGTTTCTGTGGAATTGGCAAGGGGATACTTGGAAGCCCATAGAGGGCTATGGTGAAAAACAAATATCTTCCGTACAAAACTGGAAAGAAGCTTTCTGAGAAACTGCTCTGTGTTCTGTTAATTCATCTCACAGAGTTACATCTTTTCCTTCAAGAAGCCTTTCGCTAAGGCTGTTCTTGTGGAATTGGCAAAGGGATATTTGGAAGCCCATAGAGGGCTATGGTAAAAAAGGAAATATCTTCCATTCAAAACTGGAAAGAAGCTTTCTGAGAAACTGCTCTGTGTTCTGTTAATTCATCTCAGAGAGTTATATCTTTCCCTTCAAGAAGCCTTTCGCCAAGGCTGTTCTTGTGGAATTGGCAAAGGGATATTTGGAAGCCCATAGAGGGCTATGGTGAAAAAGGAAATATCTTCCGTTCAAAACTGGAAAGAAGCTTTCTGAGAAACTGCTCTGTGTTCTGTTAATTCATCTCACAGAGTTACATCTTTCCCTTCAAGAAGCCTTTCGCTAAGGCTGTTCTTGTGGAATTGGCAAAGGGATATTTGGAAGCCCATAGAGGGCTATGGTGAAAAAGGAAATATCTTCCGTTCAAAACTGGAAAGAAGCTTTCTGAGAAACTGTTCTGTGTTCTGTTAATTCATCTCACAGAGTTACATCTTTCCCTTCAAGAAGCCTTTCGCTAAGGCTGGTCTTGTGGAATTGGCAAAGGGATATTTGGAAGCCCATAGAGGGCTATGGTGAAAAAGGAAATATCTTCCGTTCAAAACTGGAAAGAAGCTTTCTGAGAAACTGCTCTGTGTTCTGTTAATTCATCTCACAGAGTTACATCTTTCCCTTCATGAAGCCTTTCACTAAGGCTGTTCTTGTGGAATTCGCAAAGAGATATTTCGAAGCCCATAGAGGGCTATGGCGAAAAAGGAAATATCTTCCGTTCAAAACTGGAAAGAAGCTTTCTGAGAAACTGCTCTGTGTTCTGTTAATTCATCTCACAGAGTTACATCTTTCCCTTCAAGAAGCCTTTCGCTAAGGGTGTTCTTGTGGAATTGGCAAAGGGATATTTGGAAGCCCATAGAGGGCTATGGTGAAAAAGGAAATATCTTCCGTTCAAAAGTGGAAAGAAGCTTTCTGAGAAACTGCTCTGTGTTCTGTTAATTCATCTCACAGAGTTACATCTTTCCCTTCAAGAAGTCTTTTGCTAAGTCTGTTCTTGTGTAAATGGCAAGGGGATATTTGGAAGCCCATAGAGGGCTTTGGTGAAAAAAGAAATATCTTCCGTTCAAAACTGGAAAGAAGCTTTCTGAGAAACTGCTCTGTGTTCTGTTAATTCATCTCACAGAGTTACATCTTTCCCTTCAAGAAACCTTTCGCTAAGGCTGTTCTTGTGGAATTCGCAAAGGGATATTTGGAAGCCCATAGAGGGCTACGGTGAAAAAGGAAATATCTTCCGTTCAAAACTGGAAAGAAGCTTTCTGAGAAACTGCTCTGTGTTCTGTTAATTCATCTCACAGAGTTACATTTTTCCCTTCAAGAAGCCTTTCGCTAAGGCTGTTCTTGTGGAATTGGAAAAGGGATATTTGGAAGCCCATAGAGGGCTATGGTGAAAAAGGAAATATCTTCCGTTCAAAACTGGAAAGAAGCTTTCTGGGAAACTGCTCTGTGTTCTGTTAATTCATCTCACAGAGTTACATCTTTCCCTTCAAGAAGCCTTTCGCTAAGGCTGTTCTTGTGGAATTGGCAAAGGGATATTTGGAAGCCCATAGAGGGCTATGGTGAAAAAGGAAATATCTTCCGTTCAAAACTGGAAAGAAGCTTTCTGAGAAACTGCTCTGTGTTCTGTTAATTCATCTCACAGAGTTACATCTTTCCCTTCAAGAAGCCTTTCGCTAAGGCTGTTCTTGTGGAATTGGAAAAGGGATATTTGGAAGCCCATAGAGGGCTATGGTGAAAAAGGAAATATCTTCCGTTCAAAACTGGAAAGAAGCTTTCTGGGAAACTGCTCTGTGTTCTGTTAATTCATCTCACAGAGTTACATCTTTCCCTTCAAGAAGCCTTTCGCTAAGGCTGTTCTTCTGGAATTGGCAAAGGGATATTTGGAATCCCATAGAGGGCTATGGCGAAAAAGGAAATATCTTCCGTTCAAAACTGGAAAGAAGCTTTCTGAGAAACTGCTCTGTGTTCTGTTAATCCATCTCACAGAGTTACATCTTTCCCTTCAAGAAGCCTTTCGCTAAGGGTGTTCTTGTGGAATTGGCAAAGGGATATTTGGAAGCCCATAGAGGGCTATGGTGAAAAAGGAAATATCTTCCGTTCAAAAGTGGAAAGAAGCTTTCTGAGAAACTGCTCTGTGTTCTGTTAATTCATCCCACAGAGTTACATCTTTCCCTTCAAGAAGTCTTTTGCTAAGTCTGTTCTTGTGTAATTGGCAAAGGGATATTTGGAAGCCCATAGAGGGCTATGGTGAAAAAAGAAATATCTTCCGTTCAAAACTGGAAAGAAGCTTTCTGAGAAACTGCTCTGTGTTCTGTTAATTCATCTCACAGAGTTACATCTTTCCCTTCAAGAAACCTTTCGCTAAGGCTGTTCTTGTGGAATTCGCAAAGGGATATTTGGAAGCCCGTAGAGGGCTACGGTGAAAAAGGAAATATCTTCCGTTCAAAACTGGAAAGAAGCTTTCTGAGAAACTGCTCTGTGTTCTGTTAATTCATCTCACAGAGTTACATCTTTCCCTTCATGAAGCCTTTCGCTAAGGCTGTTCTTGTGGAATTCGCAAAGGGATATTTGGAAGCCCATAGAGGGTATGGCGAAAAATTAAATATCTTCCGTTCAAAACTGGAAAGAAGCTTTCTGAGAAATTGCTCTGTGTTCTGATAATTCATCTCACAGAGTTACATCTTTCCCTTCAAGAAGCCTTTCGCTAAGGGTGTTCTTGTGGAATTGGCAAAGGGATATTTGGACGCCCATAGAGGGCTATGGTGAAAAAGGAAATATCTTCCGTTCAAAATTGGAAAGAAGCTTTCTGAGAAACTGCTCTGTGTTCTGTTAATTCATCTCACAGAGTTACATCTTTCCCTTCAAGAAGTCTTTTGCTAAGTCTGTTCTTGTGTAATTGGCAAGGGGATATTTGGAAGCCCATAGAGGGCTATGGTGAAAAAAGAAATATCTTCCGTTCAAAACTGGAAAGAAGCTTTCTGAGAAACTGCTCGGTGTTCTGTTAATTCATCTCACAGAGTTACATCTTTCCCTTCAAGAAACCTTTCGCTAAGGCTGTTCTTGTGGAATTCGCAAAGGGATATTTGGAAGCCCGTAGAGGGCTACGGTGAAAAAGGAAATATCTTCCGTTCAAAACTGGAAAGAAGCTTTCTGTGAAACTGCTCTGTGTTCTGTTAATTCATCTCACAGAGTTACATTTTTCCCTTCAAGAAGACTTTCGCTAAGGCTGTTCTTGTGGAATTGGAAAAGGGATATTTGGAAGCCCATAGAGGGCTATGGTGAAAAAGGAAATATCTTCCGTTCAAAACTGGAAAGAAGCTTTCTGGGAAACTGCTCTGTGTTCTGTTAATTCATCTCACAGAGTTACATCTTTCCCTTCAAGAAGCCTTTCGCTAAGGCTGTTCTTGTGGAATTGGCAAAGGGATATTTGGAAGCCCATAGAGGGCTATGGTGAAAGAGGAAATATCTTCCGTTCAAAAGTGGAAAGAAACTTTCTGAGAAACTGCTCTGTGTTCTGTTAATTCATTTCACAGAGTTACATCTTTCCCTTCAAGAAGTCTTTCGCTAAGGCTGTTCTTGTGCAATTGGCAAGGGGATATTTGGAAGCCCATAGAGGGCTATGGTGAAAAAGGAAATGTCTTCCGTTCAAAACTGGAAAGAAGCCTTCTGAGAAACTGCTCTGTGTTCTGTTAATTCATCTCACAGAGTTACATCTTTCCCTTCAAGAAGCCTTTCGCTAATGCTGTTCTTGTGGAATTGGCAAAGGGATATTTGGAAGCCCATAGAGGGATATGGTAAAAAAGGAAATATCTTCCGTTCAAAACTGGAAAGATGCTTTCTGAGAAACTGCTCTGTGTTCTGTTAATTCATCTCAGAGAGTTATATCTTTCCCTTCAAGAAGCCTTTCGCTAAGGCTGTTCTTGTGGAATTGGCAAAGGGATATTTGGAAGCCCATAGAGGGCTATGGTGAAAAAGGAAATATCTTCCGTTCAAAACTGGAAAGAAGCTTTCTGAGAAACTGCTCTGTGTTCTGTTAATTCATCTCACAGAGTTACATCTTTCCCTTCAAGAAGCCTTTCGCTAAGGCTGTTCTTGTGGAATTGGCAAAGGGATATTTGGAAGCCCATAGAGGGCTATGGTGAAAAAGGAAATATCTTCCGTTCAAAACTGGAAAGAAGCTTTCTGAGAAACTGCTCTGTGTTCTGTTAATTCATCTCACATAGTTACATCTTTCCCTTCAAGAAGTCTTTCGCTCTGGCTGTTCTTGTGGAATTGGCAAGGGGATATTTGGAAGCCCATAGAAGGCTATGGTGAAAAAGGAAATATCTTCCGTTCAAAACTGGGAAGAAGCTTTCTGAGAAACTGCTCTGTGTTCTGTTAATTCATCTCACAGAGTTCCATCTTTCCCTTCAAGAAGCCTTTCGCTAAGGCTCTTCTTGTGGAATTGGAAAAGGGATATTTGGAAGCCCATAGAGGGCTATGGTGAAAAAGGAAATAACTTCCGTTCAAACCTGGAAAGAAGCTTTCTGAGAAACTGCTCTGTGTTCTGTTAATTCATCTCACAGAGTTACATCTTTCCCCTCAAGAAGCCTTTCGCTAAGGCTGTTCTTGTGGAATTGGCAAAGGGATATTTGGAAGCCCATAGAGGGCTATGGTGAAAAAGGAAATACCTACCGTTCAAAACTGGAAAGAAGCTTTCTGAGAAACTGCTCTGTGTTCTGTTAATTCATCTCACAGAGTTACATCTTTCCCTTCAAGAAGCCTTTAGCTAAGGCTGTTCTTGTGGAATTGGCAAAGGGATAATTGGAAGCCCATAGAGGGCTATGGTGAAAAAGGAAGTATCATCCGTTCAAAACTGGAAAGAAGCTTTCTGAGAAACTGCTCTGTGTTCTGTTAATTCATCTCACAGAGTTACATCTTTCCCTTCAAGAAACCTTTCGCTAAGGCTGTTCTTGTGGAATTGGCAAAGGGATATTTGTAAGCCCCTAGAGGGCTATGGTGAAAAAGGAAATATCTTCCGTTCAAAACTGGAAAGAAGCTTTCTGAGAAACTGTTCTGTGTTCTGTTAATTCGTCTCACAGTGTTACATCTTTCCTTTCAAGAAACCTTTCGCCAAGGCTGTTCTTGTGGAATTGGCAAAGGGATATTTGGAAGCCCATAGAGGGCTATGGTGAAAAAGGAAATATCTTCCGTTCAAAACTGGAAAGAAGCTTTCTGAGAAACTGCTCTGTGTTCTGTTAATTCATCTCACAGAGTTACATCTTTCCCTTCAAGAAGCCTTTCGCTAAGGCTGTTCTTGTGGAATTGGCAAAGGGATATTTGGAAGCCCATAGAGGGCTATGGTGAAAAAGGAAATATCTTCCGTTCAAAACTGGAAAGAAGCTTTCTGAGAAACTGTTCTGTGTTCTGTTAATTCATCTCACAGAGTTACATCTTTCCCTTCAAGAAGCCTTTCGCTAAGGCTGGTCTTGTGGAATTGGCAAAGGGATATTTGGAAGCCCATAGAGGGCTATGGTGAAAAAGGAAATATCTTCCGTTCAAAACTGGAAAGAAGCTTTCTGAGAAACTGCTCTGTGTTCTGTTAATTCATCTCACAGAGTTACATCTTTCCCTTCATGAAGCCTTTCACTAAGGCTGTTCTTGTGGAATTCGCAAAGAGATATTTCGAAGCCCATAGAGGGCTATGGCGAAAAAGGAAATATCTTCCGTTCAAAACTGGAAGGAAGCTTTCTGAGAAACTGCTCTGTGTTCTGTTAATTCATCTCACAGAGTTACATCTTTCCCTTCAAGAAGCCTTTCGCTAAGGGTGTTCTTGTGGAATTGGCAAAGGGATATTTGGAAGCCCATAGAGGGCTATGGTGAAAAAGGAAATATCTTCCGTTCAATAGTGGAAAGAAGCTTTCTGAGAAACTGCTCTGTGTTCTGTTAATTCATCTCACAGAGTTACATCTTTCCCTTCAAGAAGTCTTTTGCTAAGTCTGTTCTTGTGTAAATGGCAAGGGGATATTTGGAAGCCCATAGAGGGCTTTGGTGAAAAAAGAAATATCTTCCGTTCAAAACTGGAAAGAAGCTTTCTGAGAAACTGCTCTGTGTTCTGTTAATTCATCTCACAGAGTTACATCTTTCCCTTCAAGAAACCTTTCGCTAAGGCTGTTCTTGTGGAATTCGCAAAGGGATATTTGGAAGCCCGTAGAGGGCTACGGTGAAAAAGGAAATATCTTCCGTTCAAAACTGGAAAGAAGCTTTCTGTGAAACTGCTCTGTGTTCTGTTAATTCGTCTCACAGAGTCACATTTTTCCCTTCAAGAAGCCTTTCGCTAAGGCTGTTCTTGTGGAATTGGAAAAGGGATATTTGGAAGCCCATAGAGGGCTATGGTGAAAAAGGAAATATCTTCCGTTCAAAACTGGAAAGAAGCTTTCTGGGAAACTGCTCTGTGTTCTGTTAATTCATCTCACAGAGTTACATCTTTCCCTTCAAGAAGCCTTTCGCTAAGGCTGTTCTTGTGGAATTGGCAAAGGGATATTTGGAAGCCCATAGAGGGCTATGGTGAAAAAGGAAATATCTTCCGTTCAAAAGTGGAAAGAAACTTTCTGAGAAACTGCTCTGTGTTCTGTTAATTCATCTCACAGAGTTACATCTTTCCCTTCAAGAAGTCTTTCGCTAAGGCTGTTCTTGTGGAATTGGCAAGGGGATATTTGGAAGCCCATAGAGGGCTGTGGTGAAAAAGGAAATATCTTCCGTTCAAAACAGGAAAGAAGCCTTCTGAGAAACTGCTCTGTGTTCTGTTAATTCATCTCACAGAGTTACATCTTTCCCTTCAAGAAAACTTTCGCTAAGGCTGTTCTTGTGGAATTCGCAAAGGGATATTTGGAAGCCCATAGAGGGCTACGGTGAAAAAGGAAATATCTTCCGTTCACAACTGGAAAGAAGCTTTCTGAGAAACTGCTCTGTGTTCTGTTAATTCATCTCACAGAGTTACATCTTTCCCTTCAAGAAGCCTTTCGCTAAGGCTGTTCTTGTGGAATTGGCAAAGGGATATTTGGAAGCCCTTAGAGGGCTATGGTGAAAAAGGAAATATCTTCCGTTCAAAACTGGAAAGAAGCTTTCTGAGAAACTGCTCTGTGTTCTGTTAATTCATCTCACAGAGTTACATCTTTCCCTTCAAGAAACCTTTCGCTAAGGCTGTTCTTGTGGAATTCGCAAAGGGATATTTGGAAGCCCATAGAGGGCTACGGTGAAAAAGGAAATATCTTCCGTTCAAAACTGGAAAGAAGCTTTCTGAGAAACTGCTCTGTGTTCTGTTAATTCATCTCACAGAGTTACATCTTTCCCTTCAAGAAGCCTTTCGCTAAGGCTGTTCTTGTGGAATTGGAAAAGGGATATTTGGAAGCCCATAGAGGGCTATGGTGAAAAAGGAAATATCTTCCGTTCAAAACTGGAAAGAAGCTTTCTGGGAAACTGCTCTGTGTTCTGTTAATTCATCTCACAGAGTTACATCTTTCCCTCCAAGAAGCCTTTCGCTAAGGCTGTTCTTGTGGAATTGGCAAAGGGATATTTGGAAGCCCATAGAGGGCTATGGTGAAAAAGGAAATATCTTCCGTTCAAAACTGGAAAGAAGCTTTCTGAGAAACTGCTCTGTGTTCTGTTAATTCATCTCACAGAGTTACATCTTTCCCTTCAAGAAGCCTTTCGCTAAGGCTGTTCTTGTGGAATTGGAAAAGGGATATTTGGAAGCCCATAGAGGGCTATGGTGAAAAAGGAAATATCTTCCGCTCAAAACTGGAAAGAAGCTTTCTGGGAAACTGCTCTGTGTTCTGTTAATTCATCTCAAAGAGTTACATCTTTCCCTTCAAGAAGCCTTTCGCTAAGGCTGTTCTTCTGGAATTGGCAAAGGGATATTTGGAATCCCATAGAGGGCTACGGTGAAAAAGGAAATATCTTCCGTTCAAAACTGGAAAGAAGCTTTCTGAGAAACTGCTCTGTGTTCTGTTAATTCATCTCACAGAGTTACATCTTTCCCTTCATGAAGCCTTTCGCTAAGGCTGTTCTTGTGGAATTCGCAAAGGGATATTTGGAAGCCCATAGAGGGTATGGCGAAAAATTAAATATCTTCCGTTCAAAACTGGAAAGAAGCTTTCTGAGAAACTGCTCTGTGTTCTGTTAATTCATCTCACAGAGTTACATCTTTCCCTTCAAGAAGCCTTTCGCTAAGAGTGTTCTTGTGGAATTGGCAAAGGGATATTTGGAAGCCCATAGAGCGCTATGGTGAAAAAGGAAATATCTTCCGTTCAAAAGTGGAAAGAAGCTTTCTGAGAAACTGCTCTGTGTTCTGTTAATTCATCTCACAGAGTTACATCTTTCCCTTCAAGAAGTCTTTTGCTAAGTCTGTTCTTGTGTAATTGGCAAGGGGATATTTGGAAGCCCATAGAGGGCTATGGTGAAAAAAGAAATATCTTCCGTTCAAAACTGGAAAGAAGCTTTCTGAGAAACTGCTCTGTGTTCTGTTAATTCATCTCACAGAGTTACATCTTTCCCTTCAAGAAACCTTTCGCTAAGGCTGTTCTTGTGGAATTCGCAAAGGGATATTTGGAAGCCCGTAGAGGGCTACGGTGAAAAAGGATATATCTTCCGTTCACAACTGGAAAGAAGCTTTCTGAGAAACTGCTCTGTGTTCTGTTAATTCATCTCACAGAGTTACATCTTTCCCTTCAAGAAGCCTTTCGCTAAGGCTGTTCTTGTGGAATTGGCAAAGGGATATTTGGAAGCCCATAGAGGGCTATGGTAAAAAAGGAAATATCTTCCGTTCAAAACTGGAAAGAAGCTTTCTGAGAAACTGCTCTGTGTTCTGTTAATTCATCTCAGAGAGTTATATCTTTCCCTTCAAGAAGCCTTTCGCTAAGGCTGTTCTTGTGGAATTGGCAAAGGGATATTTTGAAGCCCATAGAGGGCTATGGTGAAAAAGGAAATATCTTCCGTTCAAAACTGGAAAGAAGCTTTCTGAGAAACTGCTCTGTGTTCTGTTAATTTATCTCACAGAGTTACATCTTTCCCTTCAAGAAGCCTTTCGCTAAGGCTGTTCTTGTGGAACTGGCAAAGGGATATTTGGAAGCCCATAGAGGGCTATGGTGAAAAAGGAAATATCTTCCGTTCAAAACTGGAAAGAAGCTTTCTGAGAAACTGCTCTGTGTTCTGTTAATTCATCTCACATAGTTACATCTTTCCCTTCAAGAAGTCTTTCGCTCTGGCTGTTCTTGTGGAATTGGCAAGGGGATATTTGGAAGCCCATAGAGGGCTATGGTGAAAAAGGAAATATCTTCCGTTCAAAACTGGAAAGAAGCTTTCTGAGAAACTGCTCTGTGTTCTGTTAATTCATCTCACAGAGTTACATCTTTCCCTTCAAGAAGCCTTTCGCTAAGGCTGTTCTTGTGGAATTGGAAAAGGGATATTTGGAAGCCCATAGAGGGCTATGGTGAAAAAGGAAATATCTTTCGTTCAAAACTGGAAAGAAGCTTTCTGGGAAACTGCTCTGTGTTCTGTTAATTCATCTCACAGAGTTACATCTTTCCCTTCAAGAAGCCTTTCGCTAAGGCTGTTCTTCTGGAATTGGCAAAGGGATATTTGGAATCCCATAGAGGGCTATGATGAAAAAGGAAATATCTTCCGTTCAAAACTGGAAAGAAGCTTTCTGAGAAACTGCTCTGTGTTCTGTTAATTCATCTCACAGAGTTATATCTTTCCCTTCAAGAAGCCTTTCGCTTAGGCTGTTCTTGTGGAATTGGCAAAGGGATATTTGGAAGCCCATAGAGGGTTATGGTGGAAAAGGAAATATCTTCCGTTTAACACTGGAAAGAAGCTTTCTGAGAAACTGCTCTGTGTTCTGTTAATTCATCTCACAGAGTTACATCTTTCCCTTCAAGAAGCCTTTCGCTAAGGCTGTTCTTGTGGAATTGGCAAAGGGATATTTGGAAGCCCATAGAGGGCTATGGTAAAAAAGGAAATATCTTCCGTTCAAAACTGGAAAGAAGCTTTCTGAGAAACTGCTCTGTGTTCTGTTAATTCATCTCACAGAGTTACATCTTTCCCTTCAAGAAGCCTTTCGCTAAGAGTGTTCTTGTGGAATTGGCAAAGGGATATTTGGAAGCCCATAGAGCGCTATGGTGAAAAAGGAAATATCTTCCGTTCAAAAGTGGAAAGAAGCTTTCTGAGAAACTGCTCTGTGTTCTGTTAATTCATCTCACAGAGTTACATCTTTCCCTTCAAGAAGTCTTTTGCTAAGTCTGTTCTTGTGTAATTGGCAAGGGGATATTTGGAAGCCCATAGAGGGCTATGGTGAAAAAAGAAATATCTTCCGTTCAAAACTGGAAAGAAGCTTTCTGAGAAACTGCTCTGTGTTCTGTTAATTCATCTCACAGAGTTACATCTTTCCCTTCAAGAAACCTTTCGCTAAGGCTGTTCTTGTGGAATTCGCAAAGGGATATTTGGAAGCCCGTAGAGGGCTACGGTGAAAAAGGAAATATCTTCCGTTCACAACTGGAAAGAAGCTTTCTGAGAAACTGCTCTGTGTTCTGTTAATTCATCTCACAGAGTTACATCTTTCCCTTCAAGAAGCCTTTCGCTAAGGCTGGTCTTGTGGAATTGGCAAAGGGATATTTGGAAGCCCATAGAGGGCTATGGTGAAAAAGGAAATATCTTCCGTTCAAAACTGGAAAGAAGCTTTCTGAGAAACTGCTCTGTGTTCTGTTAATTCATCTCACAGAGTTACATCTTTCCCTTCATGAAGCCTTTCGCTAAGGCTGTTCTTGTGGAATTCGCAAAGAGATATTTCGAAGCCCATAGAGGGCTATGGCGAAAAAGGAAATATCTTCCGTTCAAAACTGGAAGGAAGCTTTCTGAGAAACTGCTCTGTGTTCTGTTAATTCATCTCACAGAGTTACATCTTTCCCTTCAAGAAGCCTTTCGCTAAGGGTGTTCTTGTGGAATTGGCAAAGGGATATTTGGAAGCCCATAGAGGGCTATGGTGAAAAAGGAAATATCTTCCGTTCAATAGTGGAAAGAAGCTTTCTGAGAAACTGCTCTGTGTTCTGTTAATTCATCTCACAGAGTTACATCTTTCCCTTCAAGAAGTCTTTTGCTAAGTCTGTTCTTGTGTAAATGGCAAGGGGATATTTGGAAGCCCATAGAGGGCTTTGGTGAAAAAAGAAATATCTTCCGTTCAAAACTGGAAAGAAGCTTTCTGAGAAACTGCTCTGTGTTCTGTTAATTCATCTCACAGAGTTACATCTTTCCCTTCAAGAAACCTTTCGCTAAGGCTGTTCTTGTGGAATTCGCAAAGGGATATTTGGAAGCCCGTAGAGGGCTACGGTGAAAAAGGAAATATCTTCCGTTCAAAACTGGAAAGAAGCTTTCTGTGAAACTGCTCTGTGTTCTGTTAATTCGTCTCACAGAGTCACATTTTTCCCTTCAAGAAGCCTTTCGCTAAGGCTGTTCTTGTGGAATTGGAAAAGGGATATTTGGAAGCCCATAGAGGGCTATGGTGAAAAAGGAAATACCTTCCGTTCAAAACTGGAAAGAAGCTTTCTGGGAAACTGCTCTGTGTTCTGTTAATTCATCTCACAGAGTTACATCTTTCCCTTCAAGAAGCCTTTCGCTAAGGCTGTTCTTGTGGAATTGGCAAAGGGATATTTGGAAGCCCATAGAGGGCTATGGTGAAAAAGGAAATATCTTCCGTTCAAAAGTGGAAAGAAACTTTCTGAGAAACTGCTCTGTGTTCTGTTAATTCATCTCACAGAGTTACATCTTTCCCTTCAAGAAGTCTTTCGCTAAGGCTGTTCTTGTGGAATTGGCAAGGGGATATTTGGAAGCCCATAGAGGGCTGTGGTGAAAAAGGAAATATCTTCCGTTCAAAACAGGAAAGAAGCCTTCTGAGAAACTGCTCTGTGTTCTGTTAATTCATCTCACAGAGTTACATCTTTCCCTTCAAGAAAACTTTCGCTAAGGCTGTTCTTGTGGAATTCGCAAAGGGATATTTGGAAGCCCATAGAGGGCTACGGTGAAAAAGGAAATATCTTCCGTTCACAACTGGAAAGAAGCTTTCTGAGAAACTGCTCTGTGTTCTGTTAATTCATCTCACAGAGTTACATCTTTCCCTTCAAGAAGCCTTTCGCTAAGGCTGTTCTTGTGGAATTGGCAAAGGGATATTTGGAAGCCCTTAGAGGGCTATGGTGAAAAAGGAAATATCTTCCGTTCAAAACTGGAAAGAAGCTTTCTGAGAAACTGCTCTGTGTTCTGTTAATTCATCTCACAGAGTTACATCTTTCCCTTCAAGAAACCTTTCGCTAAGGCTGTTCTTGTGGAATTCGCAAAGGGATATTTGGAAGCCCATAGAGGGCTACGGTGAAAAAGGAAATATCTTCCGTTCAAAACTGGAAAGAAGCTTTCTGAGAAACTGCTCTGTGTTCTGTTAATTCATCTCACAGAGTTACATCTTTCCCTTCAAGAAGCCTTTCGCTAAGGCTGTTCTTGTGGAATTGGAAAAGGGATATTTGGAAGCCCATAGAGGGCTATGGTGAAAAAGGAAATATCTTCCGTTCAAAACTGGAAAGAAGCTTTCTGGGAAACTGCTCTGTGTTCTGTTAATTCATCTCACAGAGTTACATCTTTCCCTCCAAGAAGCCTTTCGCTAAGGCTGTTCTTGTGGAATTGGCAAAGGGATATTTGGAAGCCCATAGAGGGCTATGGTGAAAAAGGAAATATCTTCCGTTCAAAACTGGAAAGAAGCTTTCTGAGAAACTGCTCTGTGTTCTGTTAATTCATCTCACAGAGTTACATCTTTCCCTTCAAGAAGCCTTTCGCTAAGGCTGTTCTTGTGGAATTGGAAAAGGGATATTTGGAAGCCCATAGAGGGCTATGGTGAAAAAGGAAATATCTTCCGCTCAAAACTGGAAAGAAGCTTTCTGGGAAACTGCTCTGTGTTCTGTTAATTCATCTCAAAGAGTTACATCTTTCCCTTCAAGAAGCCTTTCGCTAAGGCTGTTCTTCTGGAATTGGCAAAGGGATATTTGGAATCCCATAGAGGGCTATGGCGAAAAAGGAAATATCTTCCGTTCAAAACTGGAAAGAAGCTTTCTGAGAAACTGCTCTGTGTTCTGTTAATTCATCTCACAGAGTTACATCTTTCCCTTCAAGAAGCCTTTCGCTAAGGTTGTTCTTGTGGAATTGGCAAAGGGATATTTGGAAGCCCATAGAGGGCTATGGTGAAAAAGGAAATATCTTCCGTTCAAAAGTGGAAAGAAGCTTTCTGAGAAACTGCTCTGTGTTCTGTTAATTCATCCCACAGAGTTACATCTTTCCCTTCAAGAAGTCTTTTGCTAAGTCTGTTCTTGTGTAATTGGCAAAGGGATATTTGGAAGCCCATAGAGGGCTATGGTGAAAAAGGAAATATCTTCCGTTCAAAACTGGAAAGAAGCTTTCTGAGAAACTGCTCTGTGTTCTGTTAATTCATCTCACAGAGTTACATCTTTCCCTTCAAGAAACCTTTCGCTAAGGCTGTTCTTGTGGAATTCGCAAAGGGATATTTGGAAGCCCGTAGAGGGCTACGGTGAAAAAGGAAATATCTTCCGTTCAAAACTGGAAAGAAGCTTTCTGAGAAACTGCTCTGTGTTCTGTTAATTCATCTCACAGAGTTACATCTTTCCCTTCATGAAGCCTTTCGCTAAGGCTGTTCTTGTGGAATTCGCAAAGGGATATTTGGAAGCCCATAGAGGGTATGGCGAAAAATTAAATATCTTCCGTTCAAAACTGGAAAGAAGCTTTCTGAGAAACTGCTCTGTGTTCTGTTAATTCATCTCACAGAGTTACATCTTTCCCTTCAAGAAGCCTTTCGCTAAGAGTGTTCTTGTGGAATTGGCAAAGGGATATTTGGAAGCCCATAGAGCGCTATGGTGAAAAAGGAAATATCTTCCGTTCAAAAGTGGAAAGAAGCTTTCTGAGAAACTGCTCTGTGTTCTGTTAATTCATCTCACAGAGTTACATCTTTCCCTTCAAGAAGTCTTTTGCTAAGTCTGTTCTTGTGTAATTGGCAAGGGGATATTTGGAAGCCCATAGAGGGCTATGGTGAAAAAAGAAATATCTTCCGTTCAAAACTGGAAAGAAGCTTTCTGAGAAACTGCTCTGTGTTCTGTTAATTCATCTCACAGAGTTACATCTTTCCCTTCAAGAAACCTTTCGCTAAGGCTGTTCTTGTGGAATTCGCAAAGGGATATTTGGAAGCCCGTAGAGGGCTACGGTGAAAAAGGATATATCTTCCGTTCACAACTGGAAAGAAGCTTTCTGAGAAACTGCTCTGTGTTCTGTTAATTCATCTCACAGAGTTACATCTTTCCCTTCAAGAAGCCTTTCGCTAAGGCTGTTCTTGTGGAATTGGCAAAGGGATATTTGGAAGCCCATAGAGGGCTATGGTAAAAAAGGAAATATCTTCCGTTCAAAACTGGAAAGAAGCTTTCTGAGAAACTGCTCTGTGTTCTGTTAATTCATCTCAGAGAGTTATATCTTTCCCTTCAAGAAGCCTTTCGCTAAGGCTGTTCTTGTGGAATTGGCAAAGGGATATTTTGAAGCCCATAGAGGGCTATGGTGAAAAAGGAAATATCTTCCGTTCAAAACTGGAAAGAAGCTTTCTGAGAAACTGCTCTGTGTTCTGTTAATTTATCTCACAGAGTTACATCTTTCCCTTCAAGAAGCCTTTCGCTAAGGCTGTTCTTGTGGAACTGGCAAAGGGATATTTGGAAGCCCATAGAGGGCTATGGTGAAAAAGGAAATATCTTCCGTTCAAAACTGGAAAGAAGCTTTCTGAGAAACTGCTCTGTGTTCTGTTAATTCATCTCACATAGTTACATCTTTCCCTTCAAGAAGTCTTTCGCTCTGGCTGTTCTTGTGGAATTGGCAAGGGGATATTTGGAAGCCCATAGAGGGCTATGGTGAAAAAGGAAATATCTTCCGTTCAAAACTGGAAAGAAGCTTTCTGAGAAACTGCTCTGTGTTCTGTTAATTCATCTCACAGAGTTACATCTTTCCCTTCAAGAAGCCTTTCGCTAAGGCTGTTCTTGTGGAATTGGAAAAGGGATATTTGGAAGCCCATAGAGGGCTATGGTGAAAAAGGAAATATCTTTCGTTCAAAACTGGAAAGAAGCTTTCTGGGAAACTGCTCTGTGTTCTGTTAATTCATCTCACAGAGTTACATCTTTCCCTTCAAGAAGCCTTTCGCTAAGGCTGTTCTTCTGGAATTGGCAAAGGGATATTTGGAATCCCATAGAGGGCTATGATGAAAAAGGAAATATCTTCCGTTCAAAACTGGAAAGAAGCTTTCTGAGAAACTGCTCTGTGTTCTGTTAATTCATCTCACAGAGTTATATCTTTCCCTTCAAGAAGCCTTTCGCTTAGGCTGTTCTTGTGGAATTGGCAAAGGGATATTTGGAAGCCCATAGAGGGTTATGGTGGAAAAGGAAATATCTTCCGTTTAACACTGGAAAGAAGCTTTCTGAGAAACTGCTCTGTGTTCTGTTAATTCATCTCACAGAGTTACATCTTTCCCTTCAAGAAGCCTTTCGCTAAGGCTGTTCTTGTGGAATTGGCAAAGGGATATTTGGAAGCCCATAGAGGGCTATGGTAAAAAAGGAAATATCTTCCGTTCAAAACTGGAAAGAAGCTTTCTGAGAAACTGCTCTGTGTTCTGTTAATTCATCTCACAGAGTTACATCTTTCCCTTCAAGAAGCCTTTCGCTAAGAGTGTTCTTGTGGAATTGGCAAAGGGATATTTGGAAGCCCATAGAGCGCTATGGTGAAAAAGGAAATATCTTCCGTTCAAAAGTGGAAAGAAGCTTTCTGAGAAACTGCTCTGTGTTCTGTTAATTCATCTCACAGAGTTACATCTTTCCCTTCAAGAAGTCTTTTGCTAAGTCTGTTCTTGTGTAATTGGCAAGGGGATATTTGGAAGCCCATAGAGGGCTATGGTGAAAAAAGAAATATCTTCCGTTCAAAACTGGAAAGAAGCTTTCTGAGAAACTGCTCTGTGTTCTGTTAATTCATCTCACAGAGTTACATCTTTCCCTTCAAGAAACCTTTCGCTAAGGCTGTTCTTGTGGAATTCGCAAAGGGATATTTGGAAGCCCGTAGAGGGCTACGGTGAAAAAGGAAATATCTTCCGTTCACAACTGGAAAGAAGCTTTCTGAGAAACTGCTCTGTGTTCTGTTAATTCATCTCACAGAGTTACATCTTTCCCTTCAAGAAGCCTTTCGCTAAGGCTGTTCTTGTGGAATTGGCAAAGGGATATTTGGAAGCCCATAGAGGGCTATGGTAAAAAAGGAAATATCTTCCGTTCAAAACTGGAAAGAAGCTTTCTGAGAAACTGCTCTGTGTTCTGTTAATTCATCTCAGAGAGTTATATCTTTCCCTTCAAGAAGCCTTTCGCTAAGGCTGTTCTTGTGGAATTGGCAAAGGGATATTTTGAAGCCCATAGAGGGCTATGGTGAAAAAGGAAATATCTTCCGTTCAAAACTGGAAAGAAGCTTTCTGAGAAACTGCTCTGTGTTCTGTTAATTCATCTCACAGAGTTACATCTTTCCCTTCAAGAAGCCTTTCGCTAAGGCTGTTCTTGTGGAACTGGCAAAGGGATATTTGGAAGCCCATAGAGGGCTATGGTGAAAAAGGAAATATCTTCCGTTCAAAACTGGAAAGAAGCTTTCTGAGAAACTGCTCTGTGTTCTGTTAATTCATCTCACATAGTTACATCTTTCCCTTCAAGAAGTCTTTCGCTCTGGCTGTTCTTGTGGAATTGGCAAGGGGATATTTGGAAGCCCATAGAGGGCTATGGTGAAAAAGGAAATATCTTCCGTTCAAAACTGGAAAGAAGCTTTCTGAGAAACTGCTCTGTGTTCTGTTAATTCATCTCACAGAGTTACATCTTTCCCTTCAAGAAGCCTTTCGCTAAGGCTGTTCTTGTGGAATTGGAAAAGGGATATTTGGAAGCCCATAGAGGGCTATGGTGAAAAAGGAAATATCTTCCGTTCAAAACTGGAAAGAAGCTTTCTGGGAAACTGCTCTGTGTTCTGTTAATTCATCTCACAGAGTTACATCTTTCCCTTCAAGAAGCCTTTCGCTAAGGCTGTTCTTCTGGAATTGGCAAAGGGATATTTGGAATCCCATAGAGGGCTATGATGAAAAAGGAAATATCTTCCGTTCAAAACTGGAAAGAAGCTTTCTGAGAAACTGCTCTGTGTTCTGTTAGTTCATCTCACAGAGTTATATCTTTCCCTTCAAGAAGCCTTTCGCTTAGGCTGTTCTTGTGGAATTGGCAAAGGGATATTTGGAAGCCCATAGAGGGTTATGGTGGAAAAGGAAATATCTTCCGTTTAACACTGGAAAGAAGCTTTCTGAGAAACTGCTCTGTGTTCTGTTAATTCATCTCACAGAGTTACATCTTTCCCTTCAAGAAGCCTTTCGCTAAGGCTGTTCTTGTGGAATTGGCAAAGGGATATTTGGAAGCCCATAGAGGGCTATGGTAAAAAAGGAAATATCTTCCGTTCAAAACTGGAAAGAAGCTTTCTGAGAAACTGCTCTGTGTTCTGTTAATTCATCTCAGAGAGTTATATCTTTCCCTTCAAGAAGCCTTTCGCTAAGGCTGTTCTTGTGGAATTGGCAAAGGGATATTTGGAAGCCCATAGAGGGCTATGGTGAAAAAGGAAATATCTTCCGTTCAAAAGTGGAAAGAAGCTTTCTGAGAAACTGCTCTGTGTTCTGTTAATTCATCTCACAGAGTTACATCTTTCCCTTCAAGAAGCCTTTCGCTAAGGCTGTTCTTGTGGAATTGGCAAAGGGATATTTGGAAGCCCCTAGAGGGCTATGGTGAAAAAGGAAATATCTTCCGTTCAAAACTGGAAAGAAGCTTTCTGAGAAACTGCTCTGTGTTCTGTTAATTCATCTCACAGAGTTACATCTTTCCCTTCAAGAAGCCTTTCGCTAAGGCTGGTATTGTGGAATTGGCAAAGGGATATTTGGAACCCCCTAGAGGGCTATGGTGAAAAAGGAAATATCTTCCGTTCAAAACTGGAAAGAAGCTTTCTGAGAAACTGCTCTGTGTTCTGTTAATTCATCTCACAGAGTTACATCTTTCCCTTCATGAAGCCTTTCGCTAAGGCTGTTCTTGTGGAATTCGCAAAGGGATATTTGGAAGCCCATAGAGGGTATGGCGAAAAATTAAATATCTTCCGTTCAAAACTGGAAAGAAGCTTTCTGAGAAACTGCTCTGTGTTCTGTTAATTCATCTCACAGAGTTACATCTTTCCCTTCAAGAAGCCTTTCGCTAAGAGTGTTCTTGTGGAATTGGCGAAGGGATATTTGGAAGCCCATAGAGCGCTATGGTGAAAAAGGAAATATCTTCCGTTCAAAAGTGGAAAGAAGCTTTCTGAGAAACTGCTCTGTGTTCTGTTAATTCATCTCACAGAGTTACATCTTTCCCTTCATGAAGCCTTTCGCTAAGGCTGTTCTTGTGGAATTCGCAAAGGGATATTTGGAAGCCCATAGAGGGCTACGGTGAAAAAGGAAATATCTTCCGTTCACAACTGGAAAGAAGCTTTCTGAGAAACTGCTCTGTGTTCTGTTAATTCATCTCACAGAGTTACATCTTTCCCTTCAAGAAGCCTTTCGCTAAGGCTGTTCTTGTGGAATTGGAAAAGGGATATTTGGAAGCCCTTAGAGGGCTATGGTGAAAAAGGAAATATCTTCCGTTCAAAACTGGAAAGAAGCTTTCTGAGAAACTGCTCTGTGTTCTGTTAATTCATCTCACAGAGTTACATCTTTCCCTTCAAGAAACCTTTCGCTAAGGCTGTTCTTGTGGAATTCGCAAAGGGATATTTGGAAGCCCATAGAGGGCTACGGTGAAAAAGGAAATATCTTCCGTTCAAAACTGGAAAGAAGCTTTCTGAGAAACTGCTCTGTGTTCTGTTAATTCATCTCACAGAGTTACATCTTTCCCTTCAAGAAGCCTTTCGCTAAGGCTGTTCTTGTGGAATTGGCAAAGGGATATTTGGAAGCCCAGAGAGGGCTATTGTGAAAAAGGAAATATCTTCCGTTCAAAACTGGAAATAAGCTTTCTGGGAAACTGCTCTGTGTTCTGTTAATTCATCTCACAGAGTTACATCTTTCCCTTCAAGAAGCCTTTCGCTAAGGCTGTTCTTGTGGAATTGGCAAAGGGATATTTGGAAGCCCATAGAGGGCTATGGTGAAAAAGGAAATATCTTCCGTTCAAAAGAGGAAAGAAGCTTTCTGAGAAACTGCTCTGTGTTCTGTTAATTCATCTCACAGAGTTACATCTTTCCCTTCAAGAAGTCTTTCGCTAAGGCTGTTCTTGTGGAATTGGCAAGGGGATATTTGGAAGCCCATAGAGGGCTATGGTGAAAAAGGAAATATCTTCCGTTCAAAACTGGAAAGAAGCCTTCTGAGAAACTGCTCTGTGTTCTGTTAATTCATCTCTCAGAGTTACATCTTTCCCTTCAAGAAACCTTTCGCTAAGGCTGTTCTTGTGGAATTCGCAAAGGGATATTTGGAAGCCCATAGAGGGCTACGGTGAAAAAGGAAATATCTTCCGTTCACAACTGGAAAGAAGCTTTCTGAGAAACTGCTCTGTGTTCTGTTAATTCATCTCCCAGACTTACATCTTTCCCTTCAAGAAGCCTTTCGCTAAGGCTGTTCTTGTGGAATTGGAAAAGGGATATTTGGAAGCCCATAGAGGGCTATGGTGAAAAAGGAAATATCTTCCGTTCAAAACTGGAAAGAAGCTTTCTGGGAAACTGCTCTGTGTTCTGTTAATTCATCTCACAGAGTTACATCTTTCCCTTCAAGAAGCCTTTCGCTAAGGCTGTTCTTGTGGAATTGGCAAAGAGATATTTGGAAGCCCTTAGAGGGCTATGGTGAAAAAGGAAATATCTTCCGTTCAAAAGTGGAAAGAAGCTTTCTGAGAAACTGCTCTGTGTTCTGTTAATTCATCTCACAGTGTTACATCTTTCCCTTCAAGAAGCCTTTCGCTAAGGCTGTTCTTGTGGAATTGGCAAAGGGATATTTGGAAGCCCATAGAGGGCTACGGTGAAAAAGGAAATATCTTCCGTTCAAAACTGGAAAGAAGCTTTCTGAGAAACTGCTCTGTGTTCTGTTAATTCATCTCACATAGTTACATCTTTCCCTTCAAGAAGTCTTTCGCTCTGGCTGTTCTTGTGGAATTGGCAAGGGGATATTTGGAAGCAGATAGAGGGCTATGGTGAAAAAGGAAATATCTTCCGTTCAAAACTGGAAAGAAGCTTTCTGAGAAACTGCTCTGTGTTCTGTTAATTCATCTCACAGAGTTACATCTTTCCCTTCAAGAAGCCTTTCGCTAAGGCTGTTCTTGTGGAATTGGAAAAGGGATATTTGGAAGCCCATAG